>NW_012149063.1:2128151-2139512 GCF_000956105.1 Propithecus coquereli
AAAAAAAAAAAAAGGAATAATGGGGAAAGGTTAGGAGGACACGACTAACTTGAAGGGGCTCTTGCTGACCAAATCTAGGATTTTCGGTGCATCAAAATTAATAAGAATAACGAATTATAATGCATTGAATAAAATGGGAAACTATGAGTTCATGTGATATAAATCAATAAATAACAAAGTGAAAGTTTGATGAGGAACAAGATGTTTGCCTAGTTTCAAAGTACATCCCCACAAAATATTTATCAACTGCAAAAATTGAAGTAGTAGCTTTACAGTGAAGAAGCCTGGCAGACACCATCATAATCAAGTAATGGCCACCAGGAATGGGGCAAATGAAATCATGAATCATTTGAATGGATGCAGTAAGAACACAGCATCACTTCTGTGATATTCCTGCTAAAGATATGTAGCCTGAATGAACCCAAACTGGGGAACATTCTCTAAAATAATTAACTGGTAATGTTCAAATCTGTCAATGGCAGGAAAGTCGAGGGAAGACTGAAGAACTGTTCCAGAACAAAGGAGACTAGAGACACATGAAAACTGAGCACAAGGCATGACACTGAACTGATCCTGTTGCCAGGAGAACTTCCGTGGGACAATTGGTGGAACTAAGGGTTAGATAGTAGTGATTAATCAAATTTAATTTCCTGCTTTTGATGGTTGTATTGTGGTTTTGTTGGAGAACATCTTTGTTTGTAGGAAATGCACACTAAAATATTAAAGAGTGATCAGGCATTAAGTTGGCAACTTATTCAGGAAAAAAGAAAAAACTTTGTAACTTTTGAGATTATTTTTTAATTACTGTTATTTGTTTTCAAAACCCTATTAATGGCCCAAGTGAAAGTCTCAGATAGTTAGGTGCGACAGTGTCTATTGTTTAGAATGAAAATGCCATCTTTGAATTCTAAGAGCAATAGTGATACAAAAAGCCTCAGCCCATCAAAGGAAAATTTAGTGAAAGAATAAAATACATTAATTAAAACTTCTCGAGAGTTCTAAATTGTTTGGTGAGTAGCATAGTCATGAGTTTTTGCAAGTAATATACAATCATCTTATTAACATCTTATTTTATTCTGCAAAAAATAAATTAAAGTGATAATGACAATGATAATAACAGTAGCCAATGTTTATCGAACACATATTATGTATACCGTGCTAAAAGGTATATGGTATTATTACTTCCATTTTGCATATCAGGAAACTGCAACTTAAAGGAGTTAAGAAATTTCTCCCCAAATCAGCCTACTAATGTGTTGTGTAGCCAACTTTTGAATACTCCACACTCCAAAGCTTATACTGTTAATTCCTGCCCTGTGGAGCCATAGAGAGGGGAATTTTAAGGAGGATACCAGAAGCCTGTGATTCATTCTGGATTCTAGATTCCTCCCACTCCGGTATTACTTATCCCAATCCAACCCATCACTAAGTCTTGCTAGTTCCATTTGAAAACTCTACCCCCTCCTCTCCAGGTTAGTTAAGACATCACCATTTTCCTCCTGGTTCCTAGCAACAGGCTCCCACTCTTCCTGACCCGTGTCTCAATCCTCTTTAGCATCTCTATACTGCTGTCAGAGCAAACAGTACAAAACGCAACTCTAAATATCACAAATGTGCTTAAAATCCTACGTGCAAAGAAGACCCCCATGTGGCTCCAACTGCCTTTGGCTTAAGGTTAAAACATGGCGCAGGATCGTCCCATGATCTGGCTTCTGTGCATCTCTCCAGCCTCATCAACCATAAAATCCCACACAAACTGTGTGCTCAAGGCCTTCTTGAGAGATTTGTAATTTTCTAAATGCACCAACATTCATTCTGATATGCAAGCACATTTAACACATGCATCTCAAGCATCTACAAGTGTGACTATCTCTTACTAGCATTTTCCAACTTTTTCCTCTTCCCCAGCTAGGTTGAGCTGGGTACCTCTTTGGAATTCTCATTGAATTTCTGTAAAGACCTCTTTGATATAATCTATCATAATGTAATGTAACCTTCCTTCATCAAACTGGGCTTCCTGAGAGAAGGGATTGAATGAATGAATGAACAAATACACGTCAGTGAATGATCAATTGTGTGAAATGCTGCCAAGAGGCAGAATGAAAGAACCAGTGATTTTCAGTAGAACCATTTCAGAAGAGTTGGGGAAGGAGCTGACTAAGGGGTCAAATAGTTTGAGTAAGATAATAACAGGGGGAGATTTTTAACAAGTACACAGAGGACTGTTTGACTAAACCTAAGTTCTGAGTGAACAGGCGTTACACATTGTGCGCCCTCAGTCCTAGGGGTGTGCAATGGCTTAAAAAAATTATATTGTGTGCCCTCAGTCCTAGGGATATGCAATGGCTTAAAAAATTTTTTTTGTTGTTGTTGAGATGGAGTCTCGCTATGTTGCCCAGGCTGGAGTGCAATGGCTATTCACAAGTGTGATCATGGTGCACTGCAGCCTCAAACTCCTGGGCCTCAAGGGATCCTCCCACATCAGCCTCCAAGGAGCTGGGGCTACAGGCATGCACTCCATGCCCAGCTAATATTTAAATTTTATATATATATAAATTTTATATTATATTTATATATATCTAAATTTTATATAAATATATATATATATATTAGAGATGGGTCTCACTATGTTGCCCAAGCTGGTCTTGAACTCCTGGCCTCCAGTGATCCTCTCACTTTGGCCTCCCAAAGCGCTGGGATTACAAATATGAGCCACTGTGCCCAGCCAGTAAATACTTTTGAATATACAATGCAAACACATCATATAAAATTCCGAATGTGTAAAAGGAAATAAAAAGTAAAGCTCTCTGGCCTCCCACGCCCATTCCTCAGCCCCTCAGTTGCTGCTGCAGAAGGAACCACAATAAATAGAGTCGTTGGAGTGCTTTGTTTTCTTTCTAAGATTCTATCACCATAATCTGGAAATGATTTATAGGACATAACTACAAATCAATGGCTTGAAAAGTATAGAGGGCACCAAGGTGGAAAAGACAAATTCTGCTGGTGACACTATATTTACATATGCAAAAATACCAAACTCATAATTTTTCCTGGAGATGAAAACAACCCTATACTAGACATTCCAGTGTACACTTTAATCAAGATTTATAAGACTGATCATAGATGAGCTTGGAAAAATATAAGTAATGGCACATGAATATTAATATAAGTAATTAAATAAAGATATAATGTAATTTGGACAAATCTGCATTTGTAAAATGTTCTTGTCCTTATGCTTTTCCTCTGGACATTAAAGCCATAGATCATGGCCGGAGGATGACTTGACTGTTAATTAGTTGTCCATTAGTCTTCATCTCCTCTTGAAAAGTAAATTTATACTAATTTCTTTTATGTAATCAATCATTTTATTTCAACTTTTTTCTCCATTAACACCTGGAGTTTTTAAATACATATATGAAATTTGGGTATGCATAATGAAAATTAAACCCTAGCACACTGAATACAAGACCTGTTTGTATTATATACATAAAATAAGTTAATTATGACCATTTAGGGTCAGATTTTAAAATTAGTTAATTTTTATGAAGTAGTAAGAGGTAAAAAGCTTATTTTGTGCAATTTAAGAAATCACAGTGTAATTAGTTCAAACTGAGCATAAAAGTTACCTTAGATGCTACAAATTATGCTGGCTATTAACAGCAACATTATAAGTGTGTGCCCCCACTGCTTCCGCTACAGTTTAAAATACTCATTAGTGCTTCAAAATTGGACAGTTTTGGGGTTCCCTCCCCCGTCCTAAGGCTTTGGGAAAAGGTACTTTTGTTTTAATATATGAATTCAGACAGGATTTCAAAAATGTATCTTCCAGCTTTGGAGAGAGATGGAAATTAAACAAACTAATCACTGCAGCAACCAGAGACTAAAAGTAACGAGTAATTTAATCAGAATGAGATTGCTTCTACACTTCCCTCTAAGGGTGACTGGTGGAAGTGATGTCATGCATTGTGAACTCTGCCTGTGGCTCTCACGTGCCTGCAATGGCAGCAGAGCAAGACGTGTCACCCATGTCACAGCTAGTCGTGGGGGGAAGTGCTTTTGAAGAAGTGACCTGCTGAAGGCCAGCTGCTCCGCCTGACGCTCCAGCCTCTGGGCCCCAACAGCCTGGCTGAGTGTTCCTGCTCACTCGGTCTTCGGTACCAGCAGGCCGGCTGCCCTAAGCCCAGGTGCTGTCCCTTTACATTCATCTTGCTGTGAATATAGCAAAAAATTCTCTTAGATGTTCTTGGCAAACTTTCCAGAACTCAGCTTATTTTAGACTCCAGCTTTCCGAAACTTATTCTTAACATTAGAGCACGCTTTGATTCTTGGCCCCAAGACTCTCCTTACCTCATCTGTTTATATCTTTTTAACCAACAAATCTCCAAGAAAGTTCTCTAAGTGGCCCCTTGGGATTCTTGCTGAGTCCTTCTCAGTTTCCTGCTTGTCAAGGCTGTTTTTAATCAATGTCAGAGCCTCCCAAGTGCATTTGAGCCATTTCCCATTTTAGAGTTCCTGCCCAGAAGGTCGCACTTATCTTCTCTCTCAGTGTTTTGAACTCTACTTCCTGAGAGCTGAGGATATAGGCCTAACCCACAAGCAGTATTGCTGCCTGGTCAATGAAGAGGAACTTGCTAATAGGATCACCTTCTCAGCATTTAATTCAATCAAATAAAAGCAATTATTTATTAAACATTTTCTTTGCTCCAAGTACTTGGCTATAAGGAGCTCATTGAGTAGTACAGGAGGCAGATCATTAATAATTGCAACACAATAGTTTATACTTCAATAAATAATAATTTCAACAATCATAGTTATTGTTTTGTAATGTGTTTCTAAGTCAATACATATAATTAAATATTCTATACTATATCCTCAACTTTTGGATGTTTAGTGTCCCATTACCTGAATTGACTGGCCGGATAGCATAGTAATTGGACACGGGAGCACTGGAGACAGATGAGTCCCAGCTATACCACGTACCAACTGTGTGACCCTGGGTAAGTCACTTAACTGCCCTGTGCCTCAGTTTCCCTATGTGTATTATAAGGATCAAAATAATATGTCTACCTCAAGGGATTGCTGTGAAAATGAAATAAGTTAATAAGTCATCCCTCAGTATCTATGGGGATTGGGTCCAGGACGCCTCCCCCATAGCAAAACCCCCAGATCCTCAAGATCTTGACATAAAATGATGTAGTATTTGCATATAACCTATACACATCCTCCCATATACTTTAAATTATCTCTAGATGACTCATAATACCTAATGCAATGTAAATGCTATGTAAATAGTTATTATACTTGTATTGTTTTCATTTGTATTATTTTTTATTGTTGTATTGTTATTTTGTTTTTTTATTATTTTCATTCTGTGGTTGGTTAAATCCACAGATGAGAAGCCCATGGATATGGAGGGCCAACTGTATTCGTAAAGCACTTAGGATAGTGCCTGACACATCATAAATCCTCTAAATGTGAGCTCATATTATCATACGGTATTCGACCAGGTCTCTATTAACGATGTTTATGCTGTTTCCAATTCTTCACATGCTTTGGCTACTAAAGAAACTTCCAAGGCAAATTTTGAATTGTTCTTAGCCTCTGTTGCATTTGGGCTCCTGTTCTTACTGACTTACCAACACCCAGCATTTGTTTATGAGTACTTAATAAATATGTGCTAATGCCATCGCCTCCTGTTAGAGGCAGCACAAGATGTGCTAGGTGGAGTCCAGCTGAGGGGCTTCCGGGCCAGACGCAAAGGGAATCCACTGCAGGTTTTCCTCCTACAGAGAAGCCATGCCAGGAAGGGGAATGCGGACCACTGACCGAGAGAGGAAGCAGGAAGATTAGGATGTGAGAGGTCACACAGCAAGTCAGACTGGGGGCTGGCTGCAAAGAAGCCAGGGAATGAGCGTGGGTCAGAAACAGATGACCAGAGACACATCTGAGGACAGAGAACTCAAAAGGATGCTTTGGACACTAAATTTTTCAGAAAATGAGTATGTTATACCTTCCTTGAGGAGACGCTTCACTACACATATCATCAACCTGCAACAGATGAGGTTGTGTTAATATTAATTCCAAAACTACAAGGCTCTTTGGCCCTCTTACATGGGAACTCAGCCTCCTCCTCCCAAAGTCTCCTTGGGCCATTTTGGGGAGTCTGGGAGCTGGGGGGAAAGCTCACACACATGAAGACAGATGTCCTGACTTTGGCCTGCTCTGGTGGCCTTGTCAATGGCCCACACCCTCTGCCTCAGTGCTGGCCATGCCTTAGAGAACCCTGCTATGCCGCCCCTCCCCCACCCCAGGAGAGGTGTCCTCTGCTGTGTCCCTTGGCAGAATATGTGTAGGGTGGGATGTGGGGTCGGAGAGGAGACAGTCCTTTACCTAAGTATCTGTCTTGAGCCTTTCGTGATTTAGCTCCTCTTATTTCTCTTCCTAATCCCAGTCTCTGCTGAAGTCCAAAACCTGTCACTCCAGGCTGAAGACATATACCAGCCTTGTATCCTTTCTGTTTTATCTCTCTGGTCACTCAAGAGCAAATATTGACCAACCATTCATTGTAGCAGCGTAAATGAAAACTAATCCCAATTCTCTGCCCCTCTCTGTATCTATGCCCTTTTGCAATGGGACAGTCAGCTCTTCCCATTAAGGAGAGGAATGTCCTCCCACCCCCTTGAATCTGGGCTGGCCTATGACTGGCTTTGGGCAGCTGGATGTGGCTGAAGTTATGGTGTGTCGGTTCTAAGCTGCACCTCAAGGGACCCTGTACTCTTCCACTCACTCTCCTGGCTCCTCGGACATATCTTGAGAACAACCTTTTTAGACTACTGGCTGATGAAATATTATTGCCTCAGCCAACAGCTAGCCCACAGCCAGCCCCCTGCCCAGCAAAGCCCAGAAGAACTGTTCTGCCAAGCCCAGCCGAGATCAGCAGCGCTGGGTAGATGACCCACTTTTGCATGAGTGAGCCCAGGGGGGACCAGGAGAGCCACCCAGTTAAAACATAGATTCATCAACTAAGTAAAATCTGTGTCATTTGAAAGCCACTGAGTTTTCTGTTTGTTACACAACGTTATTGTGACAAGGGATAAATGATACCAACCTCTTTCTGACCTCCAAAATCAAGACTTTTTACAGATTCAAACACCCCTCCAAGAAGCTCAGCAAATAGCTGAACTCTAATTCTCAGTCTGGATTCAGCCAACACCACTGCTGCACTTACCGTAGCAAGATGCAGGTATTTTAATTTAGCGGACGTCCAGGAGGCCTAGAGAAAGCCAGTCAGCTTTCTGGAACAGGCACATGTGAGGAGTGTGGACATAAGAATGTCCTATCAACCCGTAATCGGTCTGCAAGACCACAGGAAGCTTGGTGCGACAGCATTTCTTACGGAAATGGCAAAGGAGGCCAGTTGGCCCATTTTGGACTGAGTTGAGATTGGATTGAGACAAAGAAAGAGCAGCAGGAAAAATAGGGCAGGAATCACAGAGG
Organism: Propithecus coquereli; assembly: GCF_000956105.1. Classification (NCBI taxonomy): domain Eukaryota; kingdom Metazoa; phylum Chordata; class Mammalia; order Primates; family Indriidae; genus Propithecus; species Propithecus coquereli. The sequence goes on from NW_012149063.1 coordinate 2,135,649, forward strand.
AGACACTGAGCTGCCCCAGGTCCTGGGACTGAGGCTGCAGCCGTTTCTCTGAAATGTCTGCGGACAAAGAAGACCTACGCTACGAATCTGAGTTACGTATTAGTAACCTCAGTTTCCACTCTGCCTCTAAACTCCTTCCGTTGTGCTGAGCTGCCTTGTCTGATTCCAGCCACACGATAGCTGCTCAATGTCATAACCTCCAGTGCTAACCGTACTTTGGATAAGCCAAGCAGGAGGACGTCGTTAAGTGTGTGAATGGTGGTCCCTGTCTAAGCCCCTCCCCTCCACTCTGGTTGCAAGGCAAGCTCTTGTCCCTCCTTGTCCCGCCTTCTCCCACATTATTGCTAGGGCCTTTGAGTGTAGCCCGCACACCAGGGGCAGAAGATGGAGGGTGGGCCATCTGGGCAGGTGAAAACTGGATGTTTTTAAGCTCTGAAGCGTTTTACTGGACTGTGTCAATGGGGCTCCTTTTGGCTGGGGCCTGCCCTTGCCTGACTGCCAGCAAGGAGGAAGCTGCCCGGCAGATGGCTGTCCCAAGTCAACAGACCATTAGTTGGGAATCCAAGGATTGACAACTGGGACCACAGGTGCAGAGAAAGCAATAAAAAAATAAATTAAAAAAAAAAAGGTGTGATGGTTGAGTTCTAATTCCGTCTATCTTTTTGAGTGATGAAAAATGAGACTGAACATAAGGCAAATTCTTCTTAATTTGACAGTTTAGCTTCTTGGTCCCATTGGGGCTGGAGTGAGGGTTGATTTGAGTTAGGGTTAGCGAGGTGGTTAATGCATGCCCTGCTTCCTGGTAGTGATTTCTGGACATCTTATGGCTATAGTTCTATAAGTTTAGGCCCCTAGTCGTTTGGTACCTGGTTGTGGGGTGATATAACATTGGCTTGATATGTGAGCGTTAGATAAAGGAGGCGGTTGGGGGTTTGGGCTCTGGATTGATTGGTTTTCTTATCAAAGGCATGCTCTTGAGCAAATTGTTTGCTATCTCTAGGAATTTGCTAACCCAGAAAGAGGCAGTCTCTCCCCAGGTCCACAAGGTCCCCAAATGTCAAAGCATCATACAATACAGAAAATAAAAAAATATGACTAATACAGCAAGCTAAACAATATGAGTCTCTCCACCATCATACTGAGCACCAGAATTATTGGGGCCATTTTACAGCTTCTGGGCCTTCTCTCAAGGCTACGCTGTTCAGGACTCAGGATCCCGCCCTGTGAGTATTTACAGAAGTCATTCTCACCATTCCACACTGGCTCTCTTGACCCAGAGCAGTTCTTTGCTTTTTCAGGAAACAAACGGGATGAAAGTCCAGGGCTGTAACTTCCTCCTTGGTGTGTTTGACAAGGACTGACGTACTCTAGGCCCTTTGAATCCCGGAAGTCCAGGACACACCCGACCTCGAAAGCAACGTCCAGAATGCTGGAACGGGAGTGAAAGGACAAAATCAAGAAACATTTCAACATGAGGGACCCAGTGACAGATTGTTCGGTGAGTAGCTCACTGTGGTTTGTGTGCCTGCGTGTGAGAGAGAGGATGGAAGGTAGATTCATATGTTAATGGATTTTTACTAAAGAAATCTGAGACACTCAAAAACCAAACAGGTTTAGATATTGGCTGTGGTACAAAAGTTTCTGGTTTTTCTTTGGCTTAATTTAAAGCAGAGCCTTTTCTAGGAAGTGACAGGACAGGTAATTGTCTTTCATTCTCATATTCTTGGTAAAAGTTTGAGTGAGTATAGCATCATATTTGGATCCAGATAGCAGCTGTTTGGAAAACATTCTTAAGACATACTAATGGTGCCAACGTCATGTGTGGAGTGGATACAAAAACACACAGAATGTCCGCAGCCAATTTTTGGCTCTAAGAATCAAGTCAGGGAGGAAGGTTTTTGCATTTTTTTCCCCCACGTCATTTAGAGTCAAAGATTGCAAGTCCTATGGGAAGAAGGACAGACTCCCTGCTCTGTCTGGACTGTGGTGCTTTTCAGACTGGTTTACCAGTGTGTTTGCTCCAGTTCTGGAAGCATTACCAAAAACAGAAAATGGGTCAAAAGTCCAAAGACACTGTTAAGATCATTAGCAGAAATAACAGAGAAGTCATTTAGGAAATAAGAAGCAACTAAAATAAAGGGGGGATATATTTATTTTGGAAATAAAGTAATCAAGGATTATGGGTGTCTTATCCCAATACATGGTGCTGAAAAACTAAAATTGGTGACATAACAAGTAAAGGGTTGCAGTCATCCTTCATGTATTTTATTAAAAAACTATCTGTGGAGAGGCAGATAAATGGGGACTGTAATAAAGCCATAAAGAGAAAGATCAGCAGAGGACTCCTGGTTTCCTTTTTGTTTATTCAGCGAATGGGGAAAGCACATGATTTGAAGTCACGGAACTACAGCTGTTATTCCACAAAATGAGTTCAAGAATCAGATGAACTAAATGAGATGAACTCATAAATGACTAGTAAGATTAATAATGACAACAAAGTAGACAGCTCTGCCTTGTGTTACTTTTTTAAGTGCAAAAAATATGTGCTTAATGTAAAAACACATTCCGACAGTATAGTTGTATGTAGATTTTAAGAGTGAAAATTTCTCCATTTAATTACCTCAATCTTAATCTTCTCTCCATTGGTCATCATGTATAATTTCTTACAGAAGTCTTTTATCGTTTATTTATTTGTTGGTTTGTTTATTTTCCTCTCCCTGAGTTTGCTTCTTTACCAAACTGTTAAACCCTCTCCTGTCTCAACACTGATACCTTAATGACGTTTTTGTGCAGGGGTGGCAGGGTAGGACAGGGACAGGACAAGTGGAGGTAAAAAGTTGCCACTAACCGTCACCAAAAAAGAAAGTCAACACTGGGGGGAGAGTGCAAGAGACAGAAGAGAGGGAAAATGAGGCCAGGTTCAGTTAAGTTAAAAAAAGAAAAAGAAAGAAAGAAAGAAAAGGAGCTGAAGCCCTAACATCCTTTTAGTAGGCATCAAAGCCAGTCTTCCGATCAGGAGAAATACTTGCCTGCAGCAGGCCCCAAGTCAACCCATCACCACACCTCTGAGTCCCTTTAGAGCTCCACTCCCTGCCAGGCTGAATAGCTCTTTGCCCCATGCTGGGCCATTGCCCAAGAACTCCTGTCCTTGTCCACAACTCTGAGGGTCATCGCCATGGGCTCATTGCCACCAGAAGTATCTGGGAGTCATGGGGAGGCGGATATCCCTTCAGCCTAGGTTTCTGAACCCTCTAAAGTCACAGAACATTTATTTATTTGCAATTGTTTCATCTTAATCAAGTGTTCAAGCTGATTTCCTGGTACAGCCTTAGCTTGTACTGGGGAACAATGCTTTGGGAAGATGAGTCTGCAGCTTGGGAACATAATAAAACAAGGGAATGGATTGCAAATCAGTCCTTCACGAAGCACTTGAGTAGTTTTATAAAAGAATCCAGAGCTTTAGCCACCTGCAAAACATCCCATTCCATGAGTCCCTAGGGTTGCACGGAACACAATTCATAAAGTCGTAGCAGCAGTTCTTAACCTCGCCCACACCAACGCGTATGTGTGTGGGACTCAGTGCGTCACATTAACTTCAGTGGAAAAAACATGTCTGTTTGTACCAACTCTAAGTGAAATTTACAATTTTCTTCCATTCTGAATATAGGCAACAAACCCAATACTACTAGTAGTGTCTGTGACTTTGTAACCTATAAAAATCAGGTATTTCTATGTAACATTATAGTTGTTGCAGATATCTAGAAATATTGTTCACACTCAGCCTGACTTAGAAATTTTGGTAATTCTTATGACATGTTATTTATTATGTTAATTAAAAAGCATGCATCATATCACTATATTAAA
>NW_012149063.1:2152212-2154280 GCF_000956105.1 Propithecus coquereli
GGGAATATTATTTTGGAGTTTGTGTGTGTGAGAGGGGACACAAAATGGTTATGTGGCATCCTTCAGAATGTACTTTTTTCTTTCCTGGGAACAATAGGGGTGACAGGAAACCAGACTCCAGATGCACCCTACTGCTTAATTGTTTGCATCCAGCCTAGGGGAGAAACAGATAGATCAGCTCTATTTTTGAAGAGTTCTCCAGGATCTTTCATATGTAGGCAGAAGAAACTCATTCTTTATTTTAAGAATTCATCCAAAAAGTGTGCATCCCTGTAGCTGCGTGATCATTTACAGTGACAGTCATTAGAGCAGCACTGTGAATTTATAGGTGCCCTATTTTTGGGAGTGCGCATCACCTTCCTGTTCATTTTTGTTTTGTTTTGTTGTTTTCTGCAGGAAAATAAAGTATACAAGAACCTAAAGGAGTTTTCTCAAAATGGAGAGAATTTCTGCAAGCAGATCACATCCGTTCTTCAGCAAAGGTACAAAATGCACGTTTGCAATAAACAGTGCTTCCTGTTCAGTTGCAGTGAGCGATATTACAAGCTGTCCTACTTTCCAGAACATGGTGTTATATTTTGGTACTCAAGAGATTGATATGAAGAATGATTCTCCTCTATTGCACATTTATCAATTGAATACCATAAAAATCAAGAAACAACAGGAAGTATTCTTCTCTGGAAGGCTCAGTCAAGTCTCTCTGGATTCCTCAGACTGAGTTTATCACCCCTTCCTGGGGGCCACTGTTGTATCTGATGTATACACTCACTATTGTACTTTCCACACTGATGGCAAGTATTAGTTTACATTTTTGTCTCCCCTCCAAGGGCAGAGGCTATATCTTACTCACTATTGTACACCTAGTTCTTAGAGCCTGGCCTTTTGATTTCTTAAGTAAATGTCTAATGAATGAATGGATGGATGGATGAAAAGTCACTATTTCCAGTATCATCTTCTCTTAATATTAATACCAGGTGTGATCATGTGTAAAGCTGCTCACTGTGCTGAAATGAGTACATTTAACTCAGTCACGAAATTTACAAAAATTCCTGCTTAAAATTAGAGAACCCCAGGACTGAATTGGGTCAAAAGAGATCTTTGGGCCCTTTTTCCTACCTCCAGACAGCTCTATAATAAGCAACTCTAAAGAGACCTTCAGAAGAAATTGTTTATTCTTTTAAGGTAAACCATGTCATATTAAAAATACTATATGAGTGCCACAGGAACAAAGACACCAGGGATTAATTGCATCTTGTGTTAGTAGGTTGGAGGGGAGAAAATAATTTCTTTTCTTTCACTTTTTAGGTTCTTAGTTGAGACACTTTTCTGAAAACAAAAGTCAGATTAACAAAAGAAAAACTGAGCAGAAGTTTATTAACACATACATGCTGCACCCATCATGAGGGAGAGGACTCAGCTCCAAAGCATTTCTCTCTCAACAGCAGCGGCTTAGGGGCCTTGCTTAAATAGTGTTTTAACAAAGAGCCATAAATCCTATATAGTGACAAAACAAAGAACAGAGCATCTTCAGTCTTCCAAAAGGCAGGAAAATGTGGGCAGGTAAATTTATGGGAAGAGTAAAGTGTGCTCCTAGATGCTGCTATCTCTGAGCTCTGTTTCTGAGCTGATAAGCAAGTGCTGTGAATGGGCCTATCTTTAGGTGGGAAAGGCAGAGAGGAACAGCAGAGTGTGCCCCTGCATTTTTAACCTTTTTTTGGCTCAACAATTCCCAGTGTTTTTGAGAGGAATATTTTGGTTTCCTTCAAAATCAAGACCACAGGAGAATATTGGCTTTATCAGGACTAATGGATGAGGTGAAAGAAAGATATAAGAGAGCTCAGACTGGCTGTTGTAAAGAAAAAAACAGATTTGTCAAATGGAGTCAAAGATAAAAAATTTTAAAATATGAAGTTACTTCTATCCTAGCAGCCAAACTGCTTTGATTCCATGAAAGAGAAAGGGGGAGGACCCATCTGGGAGGGAATTTCTTCTGTAATAAAATATTTTTATCAGTCTCAAAGGAAATTATTTAAAATAGACCAGCTAGGCTGGGTACAGTGGCTCGCAC
>NW_012149063.1:2154330-2156324 GCF_000956105.1 Propithecus coquereli
AACAGGGATTTTTTTAAAAAATGTAATTAGATAAATGTTCATATGGAAGGATAAATATCCCAGAATAGCTGAAGAAATTATGAAAAGGAAAAAATAGTTGTTTAAAGAGAGAGCAGAAGCAAAGTGTTAATATCTCTCTTAGGTAGTGAGTACATAATGCGTATCATTATTATGTTCTATATCATTATTATTTTATGAAACATAAAAATGTTTCATAATTTAAAGTAAAAAGTTAAAAAGACTGTGTATGAGTTAGAACTAAGGCAAGCTGCATATTAGAAAAACCCCAAATAAGAATGTCTTAAAAAACATCATTGTATTCCTCTCACATGCAATGTAAATCCAAAAGTAGAGCGTTGAGGGCTCATGTAATGGCCTTCACAGACACCAGGCTCTCTCTTTCTGCGCTATAATCTTAGCACATGATGTCCAATCTCAGTACCACCTCATGGCATCGACCATTATTTCCGAGTCCAGAAGGCAGAAAAGAGGAAGAAGAAGCCTTCACTGGAACTCAATTCAAAACTTTGGCCCTATCTCTTTGGGCAACATTTAGTCACATCGTTATTAATACATACCTAAGGATGAGGGAGACAGAGAAATGACTTTATTCGCAGGGCATGTACTCTGCTTAGCATTTAATGTATTTTCTTCTCATGACACCTAGGTGTGTTTTGTGGGATGCTATGAGGTGATATAGGAAGCAAATAAATGGATTAGGGAGGAATTTAGTGAAAATGTTTAGGTAACATAGGAGTAAACAAAGATGCTAAACAAGTTTCTTTACTGCAGGACTTCTCACAATTTCAAAATGCTCACCAAACCTTTCCCAGTGTACCTGTAAGGGGAGGAAGGAAGCCTTAATAGTATCATATCATTCATAGATGACAGATTAGGTTTTACTGGAAATAAAAATCAGAAAGCCTGGTTGCTAAATAATGGTACTATTTTCATGATTCTCAAAGGAGAATTATTTCTTCTTCAAGACACAGGCTCCAAATTAGAACCCCACTACAAATCTGTTTTGCTTGCACTGCAGAGAGTTTTTAAATTTGTGAATTGTTTGCTACAACCTTTAAAAAACCGTATTTCAGACTCAAATCCTGATTCCAGCTTTTTTGGACAAACTGGGAGATCTGCCTCTCCTGGGCCACCTTCCCATGCGGCAGCGACAGCCAGAATGGTTCCGGCAGCTGCTTCTCACAGTTCCTCACACATTCCGGTGCCCGGCTGGTGCCGAGGCACACGACTGTGCAAACCCCGCTTCAGAAATGAATGATTTCCTTGCACAAAGCTTTGCACCCTCACCACTGCCCTTGAGTCCCAGGCAGTTTCAATGAAGCCATTTGCTACTCAAGTGTTTCTACCAAATCCTATCATAACTTTCTGTGTTAAATTCAGAGGAAAGTTAAACTGCTGCATAAAGAGAAAAGGATTTAATATCTATAAGACTGTTCCTACAGCCTGGATCAGCTCATTTCTTTAGGTCCTTCCTCTTCTGCAGCCCTATGGCCTCGGTTTGATGCTTGGCTAGTACCATACACTAAGTGTTTTGCTAACTGAAAGGCTTCCTGGGCCCTGAAGGTGTCTGTGTTCATGAATCCGCTTGATGCACAGAAGACGCTCGGTAAAAGTGAGTTTCTTCCCTTTTCTGTTCTCAGTATGGTGCCCAGCTGAATGCTGGAGACATCTGAACACTGGAAAAGGCTGGCTCATTGTATGAGCAAAGAGCCACAGTACGGCACTCAAACCACACAGAATTTGGGTCCTCTTATGTAAAATCTCATTTTTTTTTTAAGAGACAGGGTCTGGCTCTGTTGCCCAGGTTGGAATGTAGTGGCACAATCATAGCTCACTGCAGCCTTGAGCTCCTGGGCTCAAGTGATCCCCCTGCCTCAGTTTCCTGAGTACCTGAGACTACAGCACACATCACCACCCTGGCTAATTTTTTTTCATTTAGTTTTATTTTTTATGTATTTATTTTAGATATTGGG
>NW_012149063.1:2156374-2158870 GCF_000956105.1 Propithecus coquereli
TCTAGAATAACTGAATTTAATAACTTAATTATGCAAACTGTAGAAATTCAGAAAGAGCTGCCAGGCCACGCTTGATATAGGCACTTTATATTGTCTACAAGTCATCTGTCTAATCATTTCATGTGCCAATTGCCTAGATTACTAAATTTTTTTTGTAATGGCAATATTTATACAACAGAATTTGCTTACAAGTGCTGGTAGAAACAGTTTCCTAGTGGCTGAATGGGAAATGCCTATGTAGACCAGTTGTCTGTGTGAAAGGATTATTTTTCTTTTTTTTAGGGGATCAAGAAAGTCCCAGATATTCCGCCACCAGTCTTCCCTTTATCAGGAGGAAAAAAAAAACATGACATTTTTTTCCTAGTAATTAATGATCCCAAGGAGATCCAGCATGTAATATAAATTCATATGGAGATATGAAATCAATAGTAGATTCTTTCCTGGAAAGAACATTTGGTGGGGGCCGATAGGGGGGTGGTGGGAATATCTGAAAGCTCAATGGGTAGGAAAAGAACACCAAAAATTCTCCTTCTATGTGACAGTGACCGGAGCAAATCCTTCTTGTGCTGGTTGATGACATTAACAAGCCATCTGTACTGCTCATAATTCTTAAAAGTTACTATCACTCTGAATAAACTTAATGTGATTATACTGATTAGCCATTTATAAATATACTTGTTTCTGATGGATTCTCTAATTGATTTGCACATCTAACATTTCTAATCACGTTTCTGTCCTTCACTAATGAAGTTATCTTCAGTTCTTTGGGCCTCAGCTGTAAATAAAGCGGTTGGACTTTAGTGGTTTCCAAACTGTGCTCTATAGAACCCCTTCTGAGTCCTCACTGGTGGTTGGGAGTGGGGAGGGATAGGAGCAGACAAAGCCAAGGTCAAGAGATTTCAGCCCTTCAAAGCATATATGTTCTAAGATTTTTTTGATTGCATACACACACGCGCACACACACACACACACACACACACAGAGGACTAGATGGTCTCTGGGGTCTGCTTTGGCATTTGTGCAGGTCTGCTTTTCACAGTTTTTGTCTTCAAGTCTGAGTGGATGGTACACAATGAAAAGTACGGAATCATTGATTCTAAGTAAGGAGTTATGCTGGAATAATGAAAATAATCTTAGCAACTCTTTTATTACTGATGTTACCTTTATCTCAATCTGAATCAGGGTTTATTGAGGAGTTTCCAGCACATTGTACATAGGGTCAAAGATAAAGCTTCTCTCCATTGCTGTTAGAAGCACAATATCCCTCTCTTATCTGATTGCCAAGTTAGCAACAACGTCACGTATTGAAGAGCTTCCCAGCTTGTGTGTGCCCGGGCATTCTGGAGTTTGAGGAGTGGGCTGCAGGTGTGCCTGAGATATGAATCCCCTCCATCCTTGAATTCTTGAATTGGCAGAATGTGGCTGGCGGGTGGGCAGAGCTGTGGACCAGTTGCCTCTGCCGGGAACAACTTTGTCCATGTACCACACTGTTTCGGTTCAAATATTTTCTATGTGCGCCATGATGTACAAAACGTTAGGAAGTACTAGTCTATGAAATGATGGATAATCGTCTTCCAAAACCTAGCACTGGCAGCCCCAGGGTCAATGGAAGCCGTAGACTGTGGCTTGTTTGAGCAGCCCCTTGCTTTGGGAAGTCGGATGTGAACGCTTTGGGGGAGACAGGCACTCTCCACTTTGCCACAGGCTCTGCAGCTGCCACTCATGGCAGTTTTCAGTCACTGGTTTAGAAATGTTTGGGATTGTTTGGCCCCCTAAAACTAATCCCCTGGAGTCAGTATTTTTAAAAATGTGTCTAAGGAGTTTTGATGGATTGATAAGTTTGGAAACTGCAAACACAATCCAAACACATAGAAAAATTCTCAACTGGTTCTACTCATTTCCACTTTGGTTATGGGCAGGGTTTTCCCTACATGCACCCATCTCACACTTGGTGCCCAAGGTCCCTTATTCTCCCCTATAGGGGACTGTTGTATAATGTGCACACTGTCCTCAGGTGATGGTGGTCTGGGGGCGCCCTTCCCTTAAGACATTTCATCTCGGAGTCCCTTCCTTCCACTCCTGGTTCTCCTGATGGGAGGTTCTTTTCCTCTCCCCACTCCGAAGGCTCCAAGTCCCTCCCATCCAGCTGTCTGCTGTGTCTTCTCTCAACCCAGCCCCAGCCTTATATGGTGTTTAAGAGCAGAAAAACTTACTCTGCAAGCATGCATCCAAATACTTCTCTCTTGCACATGGCCCCGTGGTTTCTTTGTTGTCTTAATTTCTGCTTTGCTGAGGGCTGGAGAGGAAAGCAGATAGGATAATGCATAAAGGCACACAGCTTAATACTATGAGGTATTTCTAAATAAATCAAATAAGAAAGCTGCAGGACCTATAAAGAAAATCATAAAATTTTATTGAACATAAAATAAAATTTGAGCAAATGAAAAGACTTACTATGTCCTTGGATGGGAAGTCTAAATACCATTAAAAAGTCAA
>NW_012149063.1:2164703-2223645 GCF_000956105.1 Propithecus coquereli
CACAATGTTGCGAGCCTGTAGTTCCAGCTACTCGGGAGGCTGAGGCAGGAGGATTGCTTAAGCCCAGGAGTTTGAGGTTGCTGTGAGCTGTGATGACACCACTGCACTCTGGCCTGGGCAACAGAGTGAGACTCCGTCTCAGACAAAGCAAAACAAAACCCAGTTAACTATTCTACAAATTCAACTCATTACCTAGATTAGAAAGCACCCGCCTTCTGCAGATCAGCCAGGCATAGGACCTGGGTTGCAGTCATCTGGGCCTTGATTATTTGGTGTCTGGGGGTTCGAAATTAGTGCCTGGTAGAGAGTTGTGAAGATGAAAGGCAGGGGATAGATAACGTCTGCTGGCAAGGAGACTCAACAGTGAACTGAAAAAACTGGGGGGAGCCACTGCTTGAAACCTGATGTATTGTTTCACCCTTGTCCAAATCACTCCATACCCCCACCTTGCCACAGACACATCTACTCTCCTTATACAGCTAGAGCCTTCATTTTTTACCTACATCTCTCTTGAAGTTCCTTCCTAGGGCTACCATCTGTCCTGGACCTATGAATGTGTGACACCCTCCGCCCGCACGTTCTAGAGTGGCAAACATGCTTAGTGAGGAAGAAACACTTGGGTAGCTAAAGATATCTCCCTTCATGGCTTCACTTCCTTGTGGAGAAGAATTTAGAATTTGAAAATCTAAAGAGTGCTAATGGTTAGCAAAATTACCAGCACATTCCCGGATAAAAACTGCATAACATAAACACAAAGAACAGATCTGGTGTTTTACCTGGACCAGAAAAATTATGTTAGAGATTAGGTCATTTATGCAATAGATGCTTTTCTCATCATTTTGTAGGGCTAAACTTGTACAATTAAATCATTTCCGCTTAAGCAAGATGCCATTTTTCTGGGTTGCTTTATATCAATTCCCGATAAATGTGTGTTTGCAACATCTCTTCATCTTGAGCTTTCAAGTTTCTTCCCCTTGCTGAGCTTTTTGATCGTGTAGTTAAGCTGCAGGATGTTTGTGCACACTAAAGGAGATGGCACTGGGGGAGAACTGTTTTCTAATGGATACAAACGCTCTACTAAATCTATGAATATGTGGCACGCTATGTACTTTGAGACTGTATTCCTACGTGTCTAAAAGGAGGCCCTTCACTTCCCAGGGTTGGGTTACTTCTCTCCCACAGGAGGGATGTGATTCTGAAGTCATTACTTCTTCCTGTGTGTTTGAACTGAATTGATATAATGACTATATATCAACAAGGAGGAATGGTCACGGTATAAGTGGTATTACATTCACCTTTGCTCTCCCTGTTCTGTGAATTTAGAAGTTACTTCCCTAGACATACAATATTACATAAAAGGCTGATTCCCACCAGCTATCCATAAATGAGCCCAGGGCTTATTTTCCTCTTAAATGGGTGAGCTTGTTATACGTGAATCAATGATACCTTTCCCTCGTATTAGAAAAATACCTGGAAAGCCAGGGAAGGATGGTGGGGAGGAGGAGATAAAGCAGGGATGGTTAATCGGTGCAAAAATATAATTAAATATAATAGATAGAATGAACAATATTTGATAACACAACAAAGTGACTGTAATCAGCAATAAGTTAGGGTCTACTTTAAAATAACTAAAAGAGTGGAATTGGAATATTCCTAACACAAAGAAATGATACATGCTTGAAATGATGGATACCCTAATTACCCTGATTTGATTAATTCACCTTGTATGCCTGTATCAAAACCTCACACGTACCCTATAAAGATATACAACTATTATGTACCCATAATAATTCAAAATAAAAAAGGAAAAGAAAAAGATTAGGACACTCTTGGAGCTGGAGGAGCCCATGACAGAGTGAGCAACGTGCTCTCCCTGTCACTGGATTGGCGCCAGGAGGAACAAGGAAGGTCAAGTTAAGATACTGGAGTGAGAAGGTGTTGGAAACTGATGCTATCAAGCTTGCTCTTGTTTATTTTTAAACCATAGTATTCCTTTGTCTTCAAATAGCACAGCTTTCCTCCTCCTCCTGGCAGGAAAAAAGAAAGAAAGAAACAAAGAAACAAACCTGGAAAGCCAGTTCTCTTTCTAAAAGAAACTATCCTGTTACTTAAGATTATAAACAAATAATGGGAAACCCCCGTAAGTCAAGCCAAACAGTAGTCTCGGAATCCATGGAGCAGGCGTTTCCAACAAGCGTTGTGACAGAAAATCATGAAGGCAAATCTAGTGGCAGCAGAATGAAAGATACAGTGAAGGAGGACAGGGGGCTCTGAATTAGGGGTGCCTGCCACATAAAACGTATTCAGCAAATACTTGTAGATTGAATGAATAAATAAGTGAAAGATAAGTAAAAGGTTTATTATTATTATTATTATTATTATTATTATACCTACATTATTAGGACAAGGTCTTTACTGTCCTTTGAGGTTCGTGTTTACAGACCCCTTGCTTGAGAGACCACCGGAATGTGGTTCTGCTCCAGAGTTCTGTACCGGCACGTGGGTACAAGAGGCGGCATCACAATCGAGCTGCCAGGCCAGAGAATGTTTCCTTTCCCAGCTCGGCTGCCTTCTTGCATTTATTCTAATGGGTGGTGATAGAAAAGTGCAGTTTTTATTGAAACACCATTTTGCCCGGATATCCTGCAATTCACAGTCACGCTTAGCTTCTTTTATCCAATTAGTTACTTCAGTTTTTTTGCAGTAGCAAACTCAGATTTAGCCAGAGAAACACAGAAGTACCTACAATGCCTGATGCCAAAATGATCAGGTTTGCTTTAATACGATTGCGGATCGGATTTAAAGAGACAAAGGCACATCCTCAGAAACTATCTGGGAGTGTTAGGTTCCCTGCACCCTCACAGCGAAGGTCTAAACAGGCTTTGATGGGAAAATCAATCGCTCCTGTGTAAGGAAGATTGAGGTCAGGTTTTCAAAGAGCAAGAACTGATGCTCTGGCCATTTAAAAAAAAAGAAAAAGAAAAAAGAGGTGTAGTTGGCCATTTGTTCAATTCATGATTCATTGCAGATAATGTTAACAAAGGAATAAAAAATTGAAATGAAATCTTTGACAAATTCTCACCTTTTCTACTTTACTCATCCTGAACTCCCACAGCTTGGGCTCCCTGGCGTACTGATGACTTCCAGACTGATGCGTGTGTCACTACGCAACACGTCTAAATTATGCTTTAAACCATTTATTCGACACTATATTGAACACTTCCCCCTAGATGTCCCGTGGAAACAGAAAATCAGTATATCCAAAACAAAGTTTATCAGCGTTTCTCCAAAGCTGATGCTCCTTCTGGATTTTTTACCACAGTGACTGGGACTACTGCACACCCAGTCAAGCGAGATACCTGGGACCACCCGTACCCATGGTTCCTTCTGTCTCAACTCATGACCAAGACCACGTCTCTCTCTACTAAACCCCCTTGATATCCATAGCTTTCTTTTCATTTTATGGCCTGTTCCATTGTTCTGGCAAAACTCACTTAAACTCTTCTGTCTGGGGTGCTACCTTGCAGTTGTGTAGTTTGTACACTGCACAAAGGCAGCTGGCTGAATGGGATGAATGGAGGCAGAAATCCAATCCACTCTAACTCCTTCAGTCTTGCACCCTGATAGAGCTGTTTCCCTTTAGAAGACCTTTTTCTAATCCAAGGGAAGTTATCTTGACTTGTGGGCTAGCTGGGACCAATCCCTGTGTTTAATGCATCTTCCACTCTGTGGCCGTGACTCATTTAAGACCATTCAAAGACTCCCATGATCTTCAGGATAAAAGTCAGCCCTCACAGTATTTTCTAAAAGGACCTTTGGGAGCTGAGCTCTGCCTTCCTATTTATCTTGTCTCTCTCCCTCTCCCCATGACCCTACTCCCTCCTTCCGACTGAGACACTTGCAATCCCCAGCCCATCTGGGTTCCTGCATTTGCACAGCCATATCACCTGTCTGGTAGATGTTGCTGCACCTTCATTGCTAAGCTGCATTCAACACCTTCTGCAAGATCCAGTCACCCACTGTGACAGGCCTCCCTTAACTCAAGTCCCCAGTCTCAGAAAAGTGCCCCTCAGGCCTACGTGCATAATTAGTGCTTGCGTCTGTTGCAGCTCATACGGCCTGCATTGTTCACCTGTCCATCTCCTCCCCTGGAGGCTGAACTCCTTGAGGGTCTTCATATCCCACGAGCATGGGCCTGGGCCACAGCAGGCATTCAATAGCTGTCCACTGAGTGAATGAATAACGTATGGGTGACTCTGTACCTTTGGGCGCTCATAACTTCTAAGAAGTTCAAGTTAGGCCATTTCTGAAGAGCAATAAATAGGCATGTCACAGACATTTCCTGACATAATACATAGCATATTATCTTGAACAAAAGCTAGAAAAAATAATAAAATCACAGAAGAGACCATTTATCCAGCACAACCAACAGACCAGGCACTGTGTTAGATGTGTCTTATACTTGGTGTCTTTAATTGTCACAACCCAATGTGGCACATACATACTCTTATCCATTTTTAATTTACAAATGGGGATACGGAAAAGATGACACATTCTGAATCCCATCCGGCCCCACCTAGGCTTGGTGCAAGGGTGTCCTCCATGGGGGGCAGGCAGTTTTGAGCACTGCTGTGGGGGTGCCAAATGCTCAGGGTCAGCTCCCTTCACAGAGCCTGAGGGTGCTCTGTGGGAAGGGACTTCAGTGTCATCAAGCCCAGTGGCTTTCAAACCCTATAGCCCAAGGGGTCTGTGGGGAGCCCTCAGGGGCCACTTTGGGGGGTCAGGAGGAGGTTGAGCAGGCGGGGCTCTGTGTCCCCGCTCACACCCTCTCCCATTTAATCAGGGCAACTTTATCAGTGTTTATGTGATACGGTGGGTTCTGTATAAAATTCTGTTTCCCAGATAAAAAGCTTTGAAAACCACCTTTCTTGTCCACTTTACCTCTTTCCACCAAAATGTTCTCCCGCCCCATAAACACACTAAGTTTGGGAATGGGCAGACACACAGGACCTGAAGTTCTAGAGCTGCACAGCTGACGTGTTCCCGGGGGTGAACTGTGACTCAATGAGACTCTTGGGCTGGACACCCAAGACGGACACCATTCGGGTGTCATCCTCCCATTTCATCTTCTTTTATACTGTTCTTGGGAACCAGGATGAAAGCAGTCAATAACAATGCCGTGGGTGTCCTGGGCCGGCTAGTGAACCTGCCCTCTTGAACAACAGAGCTTCAATGTGAAAATATCTTTCAAGCTGCCAGCAGTAAACTCTAAATACAGTCTATTTGTAAGATGAGCACCTGTCTTCCAAAAGGCATACTGATAAAGCTAGGATGGAAAACACCATAACACCAACCTGGAAGCTGGTGCTGGTCCAAAGTAAGAGGTGAAAGACAGGGATGATGTCACCTGGGAAAAATTTGAGATTACTGAAATTTCTTCTTAATTCATAACGAAGGAAGGGCTCTGTCACCTGCTTCCAGCAAGAGAAGGCCTTAATTTTAATTAATTCCTCATAGACACAGGGGGCAATTACTTTTGTTTGGTTGGTTGTGCTTTTTTAAACTGCTTTTTATCATCTCAATTTTATTAGAAGAGGATAAATAATCTAAAATTGATTAGATG
Source organism: Propithecus coquereli (assembly GCF_000956105.1). Taxonomy (NCBI): domain Eukaryota; kingdom Metazoa; phylum Chordata; class Mammalia; order Primates; family Indriidae; genus Propithecus; species Propithecus coquereli. Next base: position 2,170,327 of record NW_012149063.1, read on the forward strand.
GTCATTTATATTATTCTTACAGTTTAATTTATGCTTTATCTAAAATATTGAATCTGAAACCACATATTTCCCATCTCTCCTTTCTTTTAATAGTATAATTTATTTTAAAATCTAAGTCAGACTTGGTCTTTGACTTAATGATCTTCATTCATTATTACTAATGAAAACGTATTGACCTGCCTTGCATGCTGAGAGGAAATTAGAATATAAATGGATTAAAAGTCAGTGCATGTCATTTCCCTGGTCCAGAATCTTTAAAACTCACTTGAATATTCTGAGATTGAGTTGACCATCAAAAGATATACACATCATCAATTTCATGTGTGCCGAGACACTTGCTTGGAGAAGGCATCTTAACTCAGATATGGTGGCTGTAGAATGGAAAGAAAAAAGATGGAAAGGGCTAGAAAATTAAGCACAATGAACTTATAAGCTTATTTCTAATTATTTTAGTGAAGGCATGAAAATTCCACATCTCAGTTTGAGGTTAGCTCTGTCTCTCTCGATTCTTTTTGCATGTGGTGACTTTTCAGCAGGAACCATACTTGATAAAGCACCTCCCTTCAAGGGACTAAGAAGAAACCAGTCTAAGTGGGGGTGTACATTGCTTCCTCTGCTGTGGGAAAACACCAAGATCATTTTATGCCTATTTAGCAGGAATCCAGAAGGGAGATATATATATTACTTCATTAGGCCATAAGCATGGAAGAGCCACATGGAAGCATTTGTTTCCACTTACAAACATTCTGACATAAAAATTACAGCTCTCTCTCTCTGTTTGCCACTTGGAACATGGCTCCTTAGAGAAGAGCAGTTTTCTCTGGGTTGGAATTTACCTACTAACATCTGTTAAGATAAAAGCCATTCAGGGCTAGAGGCCCGAGAGCTTTTTAGTCGCAGGCAGAAGAGAGAAGAGTGACAGTGGCCCACACCCGTCCTCCCCACCACATTTCCTTTCCTTTCCCTATGACTTGCAGAATAATCTGCTGAGGTTCCCAAAACGGTCCTTAGGGCTTAAAATGGCTGAGTGATTGTAACCTGTTCTCTTGGTCCATTTGAATGCCAGGTTCTAAAACCCTTTGTGGTCATTACTAAATCACAGGCTGAAGGAGAGAGGATCCAAGTGTGCTGTTCAGAGAGGCTGGGTCCCACTAGGCCGGACGCAGAGGGCTAGTGTGGTGCCATTTGCAGTGAGAGCCCCGCCTTCCCGCTTTTCCAGACACTCCCCTCCCCCGCTCCCCATCCCCGGAAATGCCTCACAGCTGCACAGATGCTTCAGAGTAGGCCCAGGAAGCTCATTCTGTTGGCACCCAGGCTGCTATAATTGGGTCTCTAGCTTCCAAGCTGCCAGGAGCTGTGGTGATTCAAACACTGCAATTAAAGGTGGAGTGAGAGGCGGTATCAATTCTAAAAAGTACTTTTGTTTGACCTTCCCCTCAATTCTCCACTTACAATCTCTTCGCCACAACTTCAGAGACAGAAGAGTGGAGCGGTTAAGCAGGACGATTCTCCAGCCAAGCTGTTTGGGCTAGAATCCCAGCAACCTCACCTCCTTCCTGCGTGCCCTCAGGCAAGCGACTGACCAAGCTCTCTGTGCCTTGGTGTCCCCTCCATGTCCTCTAAAGAAAGTACGCCTACCCCAAGGAAGTTAAGGTGGAGTAAGGAAATATACCTAAAACAGAATGGTGGCTGGCATGTTGTAGGTGCCTGATAAACGTTGGTGTTGCTACTTTTGGTCTAGGCAGAACCCAGGTCACACATCAGCAACATGTCACAAAGGTGAGGCAACACATTTGTCAGAAGAGCACTGTTTGGACACACTCTCTTCATAGGTAGGAGTCAGGGATTTTTAACCTGTCTACCAAACTGTAGAGCCATAAATCTGGTGAAGATTTCTGTGATACTTGTATGTAAAGAGAAGTCTTCCAATGAGAGAAATGCTGTGTGGCAATTGAATCTCTTTAGGCTGGTTTCCTGTCGTGCTCAAGAAAAAGCCAACAGGAATACTGGGGCCCGGGAGGAAAGTGACCAAATTAAAAAGAAAAATGCTCAATCACCTCAAAGTAATCAAGGACCCTCTTTCTTGCCACCAAAGCCCAATTCCCCCCATCCCCCCCCAAGTAGAATCCAATTACTTTAACGGAACAAAGGAAAGCAACACTTCTTTCTGGTAGTTGGCCTTCTTACTGCTGCTTAGCCTGAGGTACCTTGTACAGCTTGCGGGAACATTCTGAAAGGAGAACTGGATTCTGAGGGAGAGGCTGTGCCTGACAGCATTACCTTTCCTGTCAGAAGCCATCTGGAGTTGTTCTGGAGGCCAGGAGTCTGAGACCAGCCTGGGAAACATAGACCCCATTTCTACAAAAAATTTTTTGAGAATTAGCCAGGCATGGTGGTGTGCACCTGAAGTCCCAACTACTCAGGAGGCTAAGGCAGGAGGATCAGTTGAGCCCAGGTGCTCGAGGTTGCAGTGAGCTATGATCACACCACTTCACTCCAAGCTGGGTGACAGAGACTTTTTCAAGAATTCCAACCAAGACCTAGTGGGAAGTCCATTCATGCATTCAGTCATTCATGATGCAAATACTGAGTGCTTATTATGTGCCAGGCACTGCTCTAGGTCCAGGGATAGAGCAATGAACAAAACGATTCTTGACCCTCACGGAGCTGTCTACATTCTAGGAGTATTAACCAGAATACACTAAAAAATCATAATGTGAGATAAGATATAATAAGAAGTCCCTTTACATAAAGCTGTAAAGGGCTGGTGACAAGGATCCTCTTTTAAGTGGGGTAGGCTCTGAGGAGGTGACATTTGAACAAGTCCTGTTGGGATGACATGAAGGAAAACACCATGTGGTTTAGTAGAGGAAGGAGTACTCACTTGGCAGAGGCCACAGCAAGTGCAAAGTCCCTGAGCAGGAGTAGAATGAGCAAAGGGTGACTGGTGGGAGGGACATCAGAGAGGGACCCAGGGCTCAGATCCTGCAGAGCCTTGCAGGTCAATAGCAATCGTTCCAGTTGTTGAGCCCCTACTAAGCTTGGGTTCTTACATATTTTAGTCTTCATAAAAACCCTTGAAGGAGGCCTGATTACTCCCTTGTAACATGGCCTGAAGCCACCCCACTGAAAGGTAGAGATCTCCTGGGATGTAGAACATCTGAGTTCATCAGGTGGGATGTTCTCTCCCAGCTTGCTGGTGGCCGGCACTTTCTTATTCTCTCTCTCGCCATCAGCTGGAACATATTGCTAGAGCAGAGAAATCTATTTTTAAATGCTATGAGATATTTATTTACCAGCTTCATTATTTTAAAATACTTAAATTAACCTTTCCTTATATCCAAGCAAGTTCTGATACCAAATGGGTGTTTTTTGCACCCAGGCCTTAACATACACCCTACCATAGTCTCTTTCATTCCAAAAGTGATAAAAACCAATCTAAAGCACAACTGTACCAACAGGGAAAAATGAATAGAAATTTAACAATAGATCAACAGCCTGTGATCTCTGGATTTCATTTTATAAAACAGAGCTATCTTACTTGTCTAACTTGTGTGAAAATGTGCAGGTATTAGGTTAGTTATAGAAGAGTTCTGGAATTCTTTCCCAAATGAAATGGAATCATAAAGAATTCTAAAAATGTGTTATAATAAAAATGGAAATAAAGGACTGAAAATGCAACAAAAATTCTTGTGGTCTATGTTAAAAAGGAAAACATAATATGAATGGAACTTAATTTTCTACATTTTTATTATCTACAGTCAGAAGTGAGATGAAGATGCCCTCATTTTAGCTACAGATGGGCCTATAAATAGACAAAGTAAAAGAAGTTTAAGATGAGAGTGAGTCAATCAGTGCAAAGGAACCAAGGAGTTTGCTTTTGGAGGGAGGGCATGCCCGGACTTCCTACTGAGTCTTGCCCTGCATAGAAAGGAATGGAAATTTGTTTTCTATTAATAAATCTGGTGTTGGCCTCCACTACAGATTCCCATTAGAAAGATACTGCTTGGTTAATTCAGTCATAATTTATCATTTTATTGCCAGCTATTATAATCTAGAGCTAATATGATTAGTGCTAATGTCCCAAGATAAGTAGGACAGTTTTCTGCTCCCTATTAGTTACATTACTTTTTAGGGCTATCATAACAAAGTCCCGTACACTGGGCAGCTTAAACCACGGAAAATTATTGTCTCACAGTTCTGGAGGCTGGAAGTTCAAGATCAAGGTGTCAGCCTAGTTTGTTACTTCTGAGTGCTGTGAGGGAGAATCTCTTTCGTGCCTCTCTCCTGGCCTGTGGTGGTTTGCTGGCAATCTTTGGCATTCCTTGGCTTGTAGTGCATCACTCATATCTACAACTTCATGCCATTCTCCCCATGTGCATGTCTATTTTTGTGTCCAAATTTCCCCTTTTTATAAGGACATATCCATATAGGGTTCGGGTCCACCCTAATGACCTTATCTTAAATTGATCATCATCTGCAAAGATCCTATTTCCAAATAAGGTCATATTCACAGACACTGGGGGTTAGGACTTCAGCATTTTCTTAGGAGATGCAATTCAACCCTTAACATAGTATAAAATAAAAAACTCTCTCCCTTTGTAGGATTCCTCTTGGATGTCCTTAAGGATTGTGCTTAAGGACAAGAGGATCCTTATAGTAAACAAATCATCTCTTCTTTATGTCAGCATTACATTTCCAGCCTGAGCCCTCCTTCATGTGTGTGTGCATGTGTGTGGGTGCGTGCACGTCTGTGTAGTTTTGCTTGATCTCTGGCCGGCACATCATATTTGCCCTTTGCTAACAGGGCAAACCTGGAGATAAGCTATGCCAAAGGACTTCAGAAACTGGCAAGCAAGCTGAGCAAAACATTACAGAACGCAAGGAAAAAGTAAGTACCACAGCAGAGGTAAGGCCAAATAATTCTTAAAAATATTTTAGTAATAAAAAGTGACACATGATCATTTCTAGCTTCCTCTGACAAATGTGGCAGCTATGGAATGTCAAGCAGGGCTTTCAGTTCTTGGGTACTTACTATGTGCCGCGGACTGTGTTAAATACTTTAGAGATTCTACCATTTAATGCTCACGACCACCCTCCAGAGATCTTATCATTACTGCTAATTACAGACAAGGATTTGAGACTTGGAGAGTTTAGGAAACTTCCCCCACCCACATCTATAGTGAGTTGTAGAGCTGGATTCATCCCGGGTCTTTCCGACTCGTAAGGCCACATTCATGATAGGCCTTGGTGATGATAATTAACTTGGAAAGTGATGTTGTGAAGTCAGAAGCCTTGGAGTCAGGAAGTGCAAATCCAACCTTATCTCTACTCTGTGACCTCTGACGAGTAACCAGGCCCCTCAGTGCCTTGATTTCTCCCTATTAGCTGGAGTATTGATATGCGCTCCATTGTATGTGTGTGTGTGGGGGGGATACATATGAAACGAGATAATCTATGTAAAGAGCTTAACACATGAGTTGCTAAAAACATGTTGGTTCACATTCTCCTCAATATATTACAGCACTAAGAATGAAGTAGATTCCTTGCTGGCAAGAAGAGAAGAAAGAAATTAATATTCTAAAATGGTTCATTAGTGATAATTTGCTACAAAGATTCGTGACTAATGCATGCAGACATGCCCCTAAGCTGACGGTGCCATTGCAGAGGTCTCTTTTGATGAAGAGAGGGAAAGGAAAAGAAAAAAGGAAGCCTTCTGGGGCTCACATTCCCACTCCTCCTTAGGCATCATCTGTAATAGCAAATGGTGGCTTTGAAATTGCTCTGATTTTAGCTTTATTTTTATTTTTAGGGTAGTATTTTTAGTAGACTACAAAGGAGCCAGAATAGCACAGTGGTTGAGTATAAATAGACTCTCATTTAGACTGCCCAGGTTTAAATTCTAGCTCTACCACTTATAGGTGAGTGACCTAGAACAATTTATCTTCTCGTTATCTCTTTAAAATGGTAAAACATGTATTTTACCTAGCTCATATAGTTGCTGTGAGGATTAAATGAGCTAATACCGGCAGTGCGCTTAGCAGAGTACCTGGCACGAAGCAAAAGCTTCATAAATGTCCCTTAAGATTTTGATTCTAATTATCTCCTAAAGAATGAGGGATCAGGGTATAGGGGTGTTGCAACCCTAACGTCCAGCATAATAGTCCAAAGAGTTGGTATGTCCAGAATGTTTGGTTAACTGGAATTAGTGCAATATTTAATAATGAACATTAATTAACTATGATCTCTACCAAAATCTGTGTTAGGTACTTGTACAGCTACCCCAAGTAATTTCTACTGTAAAAGATCAGTTAAGTGAGGGCCAGAGAAATCAAGTGGTTCTTCCAAGGTCATGTAGGAAACAAAAAGAGGGCACCTACGTTCACACCCAGGTGCCCCTGAGTCCCCACCTAGGTCCCCTGCCCTGCTACCTGCTCCTCAGAGGGGCAAATGTCAGATTCTCTTCCCACAAGTGGGCCTGATTTCCTTTTTATTTTTTTATTTTTTAGACTAGTCAAGTGCAGTGTGAGAAATGGGAAAAGCAGTAGAACAAGGAGTTCAATCTGTAACTGACTGTGAACAATCAAGTGAGATAACTCACTACCTTCGGACCAGTCCTGACTTCCTTTTTAAAAATCAACTCTATTGAGGTTTAATTTACATGCAATAATAAGCATCCATTTTAAGCATATGGTTTGGTCAGTTCGTGTGAATACACTGCACAGTCACCACTAAACTCAAAACACAGACATTTTCATCACGCAGAAAGATTCCTCGTGCCTCTTTGCGATCCTTCCCCTACTTAGCCCCAAGCAACCACTGATCTGCTTCCTGTCAATATAGATTAGTTTTGTCTTTTCTGGACCCTCCTGTTGTAAGCATGCAGTAGGTATTCTCTCGTGTCTAGTTTTGTGCCTGGCTTAGAATGTATAGAAAATCTGGCATCCTTTGGTCTTTTCTCTCATTCTCAGAATGCAGGGTACAAACTAAGCCATTTGGAGGCAAAACCTCTGCACCATTCTGATTTTGTCAGGGATGCAGATCCACTCCTCCCTTTTCATCAGAATCTACCCAGGCCTTTCTCTCTGGGGATTATTGATACAATTGGACTTAGTGTCCTGACTCATGAAAGCTAACTATATGGGCTACTGTGAGCTGGGTCCCTTCTGTTGGAGAAAATGACTCACACTCCCTATTCCTCCCCCTATGCCATAAGAGACAGTGCAGTGCTATCCTTTGTGTTAAATTGGGATACCACTCACAGGACCATATAATATCTGAGCTGTTGTCCTAAAACCCAGCAGGGGACAGAAGCTGGACTTCAACCCCAAGAGCAGCAGCAGGACGTGACCAGGGCTCTCAAGCCCTTTGTCACTTAACTTCTCTGAGTCTCAGTTTATTCATCTGTGAAATGAGGAGCCTGAAAAGACTGTCCTTGAGGGCCTTCTAACCCTAGCGTCCTATCACCCACCTGTTCTCACCCTCGGCTACTTTAGTCCCCTGATTTTCTACAGACATAAAATAGGAAATGAAAAATGACTGGGAAAAAAAAGCAGTATATATCATGAATAGAGTGCATATAAATACATTGGCAGAATTTAATCTCATGGAGAAATTGAAATAAGGTTAGGACATGAATGCAATTGCTGAATTCGGTGAATCAGATGTGATGCCTTATTTCTCAGAGTTTACCCAGAAATTGATGCCCGCCTTTTCCCCTCCTTGTTTTTGCCTCTAGCTGTCTCAGCAGTGCCTGGGCCTGGGCCTCGGAGGGCATGAAGTCGGCAGCAGACCTACATCAGTGAGTGCCCCACCCTGGCCTTGCTCCAACTCCAAAGGGAGTCGTAAATATTTAAAGTGGGTGTGCTACAAATGTTCCCCTTCCAACGCACACTGAATACATATGCCATAACACACCATTTTATTTCCCCAGAAAATAATTTGGAAAGTAGATGAAACCCTAACACTATGCTTGTGTGTCTTTTATGTTTTATTTCCAGAAAACTTGGCAAAGCAATTGAATTGGAAGCAATAAAACCAACCTATCAAGTCCTGAATGTACAAGAGAAGAAGAGAAAATCAGTGAGTCAAAACTTTCCTCTTCTCCTGTGTCTAAAGCAAGATTTCTGTCTTTGGCCCAAGGAGGAAAAGGTGATCTAAAAGTGATACTAGGTTTCAGGGATTTATCATAAAAATAATTAAAAACACAAATCCAAGATTCATATGCAAGAATGTTTGTTAGAGCATTGTTTATGATTGTCAAAAACTGGAAACTGCTTCATCATTCAAAAATAAATTATAATACATTCAAGCAATGGAATACTTTACAACCATTAAAAATCTTACTGTATAAGAATTTAATCACATGGGAATTTTTTTCAAGACATAGTGTTAAAAAAGCAGAATGAAGAAATCTAATAAATAATATAACCTCAATATTATAAAATAAATATTTGTGTACTTGGATAGAAAAAAACCTGGAAGAACCTTTCCAAAAGGTTAATAAGAATTATCTTTAGAATATAGAATTAGAGATTATTTTTAATTTCATTTTTTGTAGTTTTTTGTATTTTTCTTTTCATATAATTTCATTTATTCTATTTGTAAATAGAAGAATGATAAGCACAATTTTTAAAATGATGCTTTCTATGCATATCAGCTTGGAATTGTGTAAAGGTAATAATGGCTAAATCCTTAAAATTAAAGACAATTAGCTAAACAGTTCTTTCAGGGGCACCCAGTCCTCTTATAGCATATCCTGTGGTCTTTCTCTGTGCCTTTCCTTCCAGAACAGTTTCATTCGTGTTCCTTTTTCTTTCTCTCTGTGTGTCATTCAGTTGTTAAGCACTTTAAGTGATGTTTCTGGGCAATACAAATGGGTGTTTAATAAATGCTGCTTGGCTCTGATGGGGCTGGAGTCCTGGTCACTATTTGTTTTGGGACCAGGTGCAGGTAAGATATTCCTAAGCCATAGTATGGGGCCTTAAGAAGGGAGGGAGCAGTGCTCAGGGGAGTTTCAAGGCCAGACAAAGCAGGTGCTGACAGTAGCAAGTCAGAAGGGTGAGGGGATTTGTGAATGCTGTGATGGAAGAATAATTATAAAAAAACTTACTCAAACTCATTAAACTGAATCAGCAAGTAGAACTGATGTTTGTAGGTGTATATACATGTGTTTTACCAGAATGGATGTTCTCTCTAGGGCTAGGGTGATGGATAGGAATTTGATTTGTGGGAATTACTAGAAAGCAATATAATCTTCTGCTTTTGCAAGCCAACTTAATAGAAACAAAACACTAGTCTATATTTTATTAATTACAAAATATTACTACATAATAATAATATGATAGTTATTAATGTTTCTTTAGTGCTTACCATAATTAGGCACAGTGCTATGGTAATTGATCACAGTGCTTTAGTTCATTGATGTCATGACACCCTCTAAAATGTGGTTCCTATTGATCATCTTTTCTGTATTGCCCCTCCCCACCGCAGCCCACCACCCTACTCCACTCTCTCTCAAAAGATAAAAGACTAGATTTTATTTTAAAAATTAAACTTGTTCCACATTCCAGCCGCATACATAGTCAAAAGTGACATCGTGCATAAAATTATTTTCATTGTATTTGTTATAATAAACCACATACTCTAAATGTAACCTACTGGAAAAAAGGAAAGTGTAGTGTTTGCTAAATATCAGAGTGGTTGAGTAGTGGCTAATCTATTGGGATCATGGTCCAGGAAAAAAGGTTCTGCTGGAACTTGCGCCAGACATCTCTGAGAGGTTGCCAAAATCCATCTTCATCCTTATTACTCTTGTTCCTTTGGCTGTTTACAAGCAGGGGGGGAGTTAATTATAATTACGAATTCAATCTCTTTGAAATTAAAGAAATATTCACGTTAGGGACAATGGAACACTTAGTAAAATTAGCACTGCTAGGACTGTTAGCAAGTCTCATGGTGTTGAAGTTGGCCAAGGATTGATGTTGAAGAGAATGTGATGGGACCCGCAGTGATACAACCCGTGCAAGGGACTCCTCCACACAATTGCACATATTTACGTGCTGTTCACATTGTTATAGATTAGAAATCATTATTTTACCAAATCCCGTCAAGAGATACTTGACACGGGGATAAGATAGTTTGGCTACTTTCCTCCATATATATGTCCATGGTAGGGTTTTAAAATTCCCATGAATTGTGAGAATAATCGTGCCTGAATTAACAAGCTAGCACTATGGCTGTCCTAGTCAGTTTAGGCTGCCACAGCAAAATGCCATAAACTGGATGGCTTGTAAATAACACGGATGTAGCTCTCATAGTTCTGAAGGCTGGGAAGTCCAACATCGATAAACTAGCAGATTAGGTGTCTGGTGAAGGCTGGCTTCCAGCTTCATGGCTGACTGTTTACACTCCTGTAACCTCACATGGCAGAAGGGGTGAGGCAGTTCCCAGAGCCTCTTTTATAAGTTTACAGTGGTGACGAAAGAAGAAGAAAGCAAAACATGTTTTCCTTTTTTTCTCTTCAATAGCTTGATAATGAAGTTGTAAAGATGGCAAATCTTGTCATTAGCAACTGGAATCAGCAAATTAAGGCAAGTATCCACCAATATCATTTGTGTAAACTGTTTTTAGGGTTGAAGCTTTTCAGTTTTGTACAAACATGATCCCGTGTAGTGTTAGTTATTTCTGAGTGCTAACTGGAGAGAAAAATGTTTCCTCACCTGAGTTACTACAAAGATATATCTTTCACCCACAACAATAAAAGAGCATGGATCTAAATATGATTGTGATTTATAGCTAACACTTATATAGCATTATTATGTGCCAAGTGCTATATAGTCATATATTTCATCATCACAGCAATCAACCCAATGTAATGTGACCTTGTGTTGTCCCCTTTTGCGGATGGGGCAGTGGAGACACAGAGAGGTTAGGTAATTTGCCCAAGGTTACAAAGCTGGTTAATGATTGAACCAACAGTTGTTGCAAGTCTACAAGTATTGGGCTCCAGGGTCACTGCTCTTGACCTTTACTCTATCCTGACTGCCTTACTGTGGAATTTGCAACTTAGGGCAAGTGACAAGCACCATCTGAGTTTTGTTTCTGTTTTTTTTTTCATTTGTAGAAGGGTGTTAGTGACTCTGCCTCACTAGTGAGGGTGGCACAGTGAGGGGTGGGTAACAATATATAAAGGGGGATGTATATATCAGCTCCACAAGTATGTATCGTCCCCTTCTTGTGCATAACATTATGGTTCTTGTTTTCAAGTAATTTCAAATTTAGTTAGCTGGATAACATATGTGCAGGAAACAGAGAATAAATTCTAAGGAGAGGAGTTAGGATCTGGTGTGAGAAACTAGAGCATATCATTATGGGTTCTTAAGCAGGGAAAATAACAGATGGAATCCATATGTGCAGAAGATTATTCTAGAGCAATCTAGTATAGGAGGAATTCATTTCAAGTAGAAAGGACTAGAAATCAGAAAATCTGCTAAGAAAACTCAATGAAAAAACCCCTTTGGGGAGACTTGTTCTCCAAAAGCTGAAATTTTCCTTTTTCATCTCCAAAGTGTTAATGCCCAAAGGTAACCTTTACAAATAAAGAGCCACTAGTGCCAAATAGTTATGGATGGATGCCCTCCATCCAATGATGGATGCCCTCAGGAACAGGTGGCCCCAGCATGGCTTCCAAAACATCTGCTGGAACTAAGGACGGACTCCAAGGACATTAATAAGAAATGTTTAAAATAAATGAATTTCTATACCCACTGTCAATGTTTTAAAGTCCCACAAAAAGTATCCATTTTTTTTTTTAAGTTTTGTTCTTGGTTTTATGAGCTTTCTTTAAAAGGGTTTGTTTTTAAAAAATCCATTTTCTTTAAATATTCAGCTTTCACAGGAAATTCAATACAATGGACCCAATGCCAGCAACAATGCTCAGCAGCTGCAATTGCCTCCAAGAACAAAAAGCATCTTTTATTATGTTCCAGTTTCTACCAAGTCATTTTTCAAAATGAAAAGATTTCTTTATGAAGAGTGACAGAGAAATTAGAGAATGTAAAAGTCTTGAGCTGTAATAATTCTTTCCTGTTACAGTTCAAGGGATTCAGCATGTCTGTAATGCTGAATGCTCCATGGTCTCCTTGGAGCCACAAATGAAAACCTTAAAGGACCAAGTCCTCTTGCCTCCCCTCATTCATCAGCAGGCGCGTGACTGATGGAGGGTGGAGGAAGAGGCCCTGAGCTTCTTAGCCCTTTCATTCCCTTTCTTAGAGGCTTCCCATGTTTAGAGGGAAACAGAAGGCTTCACCGCTGCTCCCCAAGGTAAAATGCCAAGAGAGACCGGAGCCTTCCCTCTTTATTGTCTGGTTTTGCAGTCCTTGCAACCCTGAGGTGAAAAGCCAAACAGTCTTTCAATCAGCCCAGTTCCTGAGCAGGCTAAATCCAGCTCTAACCAAATTTTGCTTGCTTATTTTATCTCTGAAGCATCATCTTTAGCCAAATACAACTGTGTACGGTAGGAAATGACCACCTAACCCCCTCCAAGGGTTCAGACATGAACAGGATAGGGTGACTTTGAACACTTCTTCCTTCCCCACCTCTTCCCTCTCCCCCGACTCCAGCAGCTGCAGGCCCTTTCACAAATGCCAGGCAATGAGAGCTGGAGTGCCCAGCTCTACCGCCTGGGTGTCAGCGAGCAAAATTTTGACCCTTGCTGCAAGTTTTAAGAGGACATCTTAAAACAACCTCAATTGTTGCCCATGTTAGTTTAAAAGAATGGTGCAGGCGGTCTTTTCTGTTTGTTGCGATATTTTTTGTGGTAAAGCCGTTATGCTCACTAGAACATTGTTTTGGAGGATTGCAGGCCTTTGGCGATTTAGCAAAATCTGTAATTTTCTTGAGTTTACCCAATATAATGAAAAAATATGCAGGGGTTCTCAGGACAAAGTATTGGCTGCTGTGATGTTTTAGGTAGATTTTGAGGTGAGAACGAAGAACTAAAAATACACAGTTATTAAAGCTAGCACATGAACATGCCCTGTTCCAAATCACGAGGGCTTTTCTCTTGATATGTTTCCGCCCTTTTTTCTCTTGTTTGTATGTTTTTGACTCTAGGCTAAGAAAAAATTAATGGTGAGTACCAAGAAGCACGAAGCACTTTTCCAGCATGTAGAAAGCTCCAAGCAATCCCTGAATGAGAAGGAGAAGCGGAAGGTAAGCTGTCACAGCTGGCTGGGTGCGTGCGGCTTAGAGGCGGGTGGCTTGCTGCCCTTAGCTGTGGACAAGAGAGCTGGCCGATTCCTCCCTCTGTGTGGGATCTCCGCAGAGAGCTTGGCAGAGAATAAGAAGGGATTCTAAATCATTCCTGGTCCACACATACATATATTTTAAACTTTTTATTTTGAATTATTTTTTTCCGGAGACAGGATCTTGGTATGTTGCCCAGGCTGGTCTCAAACTCCTGGGTTCCAAGGATCCTCCCACCTCAGCCTCCTGAGTAGCGGGACTACGGGGGCATGCCACCACACCTAGCCCACATATGTATTTCTAAAATATTATTGACCTATGACAAATGAAACCAATGATGTCCAATTTTTTTAAAAAGGAATCCTCTTAATAAAAAAATAAAATTCTCACCTCACACCCCAAATAAATTAAAAAATATACATACTTCATATATGTTGTATGTTATATATAGTACTTTATATATTATACTGATATGTTGCAAACCTTATACAGCATAAAAAAGTAGAGACATTCGCAGAATGAGATAAAGATGAAATAAATATTTTAAATGATCCACTAACCATGATGTCTTTGTATAATCATTATTGTTTCCAGGCAAAATATACACTTGGAGCAAGTCTTAACCATGGTAAATATAAATACATTTTTTAAATAGTCCTCTTGATAATTTTAAATTTTTTCATCTATTTCTTGTCAGATCTCACGAGATTATTTTGGTTTTTGCCTTTTCACGTGGGTGATGACGTGCTCATAAGCAGAAGCAGGAGTGAGCATCAGCTCTGACCTTTCTGTGGCTTCCTTGTGTTTATCTGTTTAGTAGTAACATCAATCTATAGGTTCTTGGCAGCAGTATTTTTAAGATATTTGTACATTTTGTGTATATTAACCTAAATGGAGCCAGATAGTAAGTCTGTAAAACCACATGACCCAGGCACATGACAATGGCCACATGTCCCTGGAAGCTAGAGGTGAAGACACTGGTGAGGCCCATGACAGCTCCTCAGGTTGCAGAATCCCCACCTTCCCCCCAGGCCACTTCAGAATCCACTACTGTCCATGTGTGAGTAGCAGTATGACTCATATATTAAACAAGGGTAAGCTTGATAACTGTGCTTTTAGCAAAAATGAACAGAAATAATATTGGGGTAGAGGAATAAAATCAAGTATTTTCTGGCCAGGTGCAGTGGCTCACACCTGTAATCCTAGCACTTTGGGAGGCTGAGCAGGGAGTTTGAGACTAGCCTGGGCAACACAGTGAGATCTCATCTCTACAAAAAAATAGAAAATTTAGCCGGGAGTGGTGGTCTGTACCTGTAATGCCAGCTACTTGGGAGTCTGAGGAAGGAGGATCACTTGAGCCCAAGAGTCTGTGGTTGCAGTAATATATGATGATACCACTGTAGTCTAGCCCAGGCAATAGAGCAAGACTCTGTCTCAAAAAAAAAAAAAGAAAGAAAGAAAGAAAGAAAGAAAGAAAAAAAATCAAGTATTTTTCGTTCACACCTCTATAGATTATCTTGCACACCTCTTATGGTATGTGCCCTAGATTAGAAAACTTTGAAATAGTCACTATCTTAGAGTACTCCTAAGGAAATGCAGTCTGTACCACTGTAATGCCAAACGTTCTTAAAAAAGGAGAGGAAAATTGTCATTGCAAGTAGCTCTCATTTCATCTGAAGAAACTATCAGTTGAATAACTTAAATTCATCATTAGCAAGATTTTACAAGGTTCTTATTTCTTCACGTGTTAGTCTTTACAGTTGGAAATGAACATAACCAGTACTGAATAATGAGGCAGTTTCCAATGAGGCCACCCCCCAGTATGTTAAAACACCAAGCACCAGGTCCTGCTGGAGGCTATTCTTTATTGATGTCAATCACTAACAAAGGAAAAAGCATGGCAGCTAAGTGGTGAATTTCCTCTTCCTACCCTCAGCAGCAGCAAACCTGGGAGGTGCTGCTGCCCTCCTCCAGCTGGTCTTGTAACCATAGCCTCAGCTGTCATTCCATCACAGACCCCTGCCATCTTCATTGCTTAATCTGGAAGCTTTTTGCAGGGGGCGAAGAGGGGGAGGTCCTAAGGCCGAACACCTTGGGCGGCATTCATTTTCTCATCTCACATAGACGCGCCCATGATCTCTGACCTGAGCCACTGTCCTCTGCTGCTCCTGGTTTCCTGCTCAGGACTCTTGGTCCTCTCCAGAAGCTGATGTAAACCTCTGTTCTCTTCACAACTCCATCCGCCCACTCCCAGCAGGCTATCTCGCTTCCTACCTCAGAGTAAACAGAAGTCGGCACAGCCACCCGCTCACTAAAGTAATGGCACCTACACATCTGCAGCTAAGAGGCCAATTCTTCATCCTGTGCTCCAAGACCATCCCATTCTGCCTCCCAGAGGCCCTCTCTTCATTACCCAGCTCTCTCCTGTATCTTGGACAGCCCTTCTTTAATGGTTCCTTCCCATCAGCCTTCTCAGCTCCCCCTGTCTTAGTCAGTTCTGGCTGTTATAACCAAGTACCGTAGATCAGGTGGCTTCAACAACAGACATTTATTTCTTACAGTTCTGGAGTCTGGAAGTCTGAGATCAGGGTGCCCATCTGGTGAGGCCCCTCTTTCAGGCTGCAGACTGATATAACTTGTCATTATATCTGCACATGGTGGAAAGAGGACAAGGCAGCTCTCCGGGGTCTCTTTTATAAGTGTACTAATCCCATTCATGAGAGCTCCACCCCCATGACCTAATCACCCCCTGAAGTCCCCGCATCCTAATACCTCACACTGGAGATAGGATTTCAATATATGAATTCTGGGGGGACACAAACATTCATTCCACTGCACCCCCAATCTTGGGAGAGTAGAGAGACTCAGGGAAACACTTTTCTATGATGTCTCCTGTTCTCTCCAGATATGATTATGTCTCCTCCTTTTTACAATAATGTTACCGAAAGTTTGGTACTTGTCCCCAAGGCTGAATCAGTGAGAATGAAGAATGAGGACAAGTGGTTTGAGGAAAAGGAAAGAAAAGTTTATTAGTTTGCTAGCAAATGTGGAGGGCTATGGACTAGAGTCTCAAGAGACCACCATCCTGCCTTTAAGTGGAAAAACAGGGCTTTTTAAAGAGGGGTTTTCAGTGGTTGGGCTCTGGTCTATGTGACAGGTGTCACATGTCATGGCTTCAGGCTGTTGTTGTTTAAGTATACTTGGTGGTTTCCGTGGACCTCATCTCCAGTGATGATGATCTTGTGACCCTTGGTCAATTATGTTGAACCATCTCCTGTGGTTTAAGATACTAGAAAACAAATAGCAAAGAACATTTTTCAGCCCCTTTGATTACTGGCCTGGGGAAGGAATGCAGGTTTTAATTCCCAAAAAGGGTAGGGGTTTTAAAGAGACAACTCATAAAATATTTCATTGCCTTTTTTCAGACTTTTACCTCCCTTACAGTATAATTTAGAAAGGGCTGTCTGTGTTCTGTCTCCACTTTCTCATTTCCTGTTCACTCTTCAAACCACCCTAATCAAGCTTTCTCCATTCAACTAAGAGCATTCTTGCCATCAAAAACAATGCTGCTAAAGCCAAGAGGTACTTTTCGGTTCTTCCCTTATTCAACTTATTGAAAGTATTAAGCATTGTTTATTTCCCCTTTCTAAAAACATTCTCTTCTTTTAACTTTAGTAACACCTTATGCTTTTGGTTTTCCTCCTACTTTTCTATAAATTTTATCTTATGGATAAAATTTCATCTTCTTTATGGATTCCCCTTTTTTGCCTAACCTTCATATATTGCAGTTTCTGAATGTTTCTCTCCTGGGCCTGGCTCTGTTTTATTCGCCATTATGTCGCCAGTGTCCAACATAGTACTCTCAATTTCAGGCACCGAATATATGTTCTCAAGGTTTCAACTACAGTATTTATGCTGACAATACCCAAATTTATATTTCCAGCCCAAACCAGTCTCTAGACTGCTTCCTGGCACCTCAAACTCAATATCCAAAACCAAACCCATCACTTCTCTCTACCAAAGATAATTTGTTTCTGGGTTATCTATATCTTTGAATATTACCACCCACCATATCGTCCCAATTCTAATTCTTAAACCAAATACTTCTTGAATTTGTTCGCTTGTGTCTATTTCTACTACCGATACCAGCTCTCAGGCCACCATCTCCTTTTGCCTGGTTTATTGTAACTAACAAATTGATCTTTTTGCTTTTGGTGCTGCCTGTTCTTATCTATTCCCCATGTACAACCAAGCTAACTTTTCTGAAGCTTGAATCCGAGCATGTCATTCTCCTTTTAAAAGCCTTCCCAGAGACCTCAGAATGAAGTACAAGCTCCTTTACATGGCCCTTAAGACCCTTTCTGACCTGACCCTCAACTGCCTCTTCAACAGCATCTCTCACTACTCTCCCTTTCAAACTGTATGAACCAACCTCATCTAAAAAAACTTTCTCTGTGTCATACCATACTATTTTGCTTTACCAATTCCTACTTTCACTTCGGGTTTATTCACATGGGGATCATTTTTTTGAGTACCTACTAGGTGCCAAGTTATAGCTTAATGTCGTTTTTTAATTCCAAGGCTGGTTTAGGTGCTTCTCTTGGTGCCCCGGTGATACCTAAGTATTTCTATCATCCTGGGATCTGGCACACAGGGTGGCAATGGCCTGTGTGGGTCCCTGACTAGAGAGGGAGCCTATCTGGTTCCCTTTGCTATTCTCAAAGCCTTGCACATGACACATGGAAGGCACTCAATGTCTGGTGAATAAATGAGATGTTTGTTTCAAGAGAAAGAAACAGGGAAAGAAAAAGAATTCAAGTTTTGACACATTTTAGTAAAGGTTTCTAAGAAGTTCCTTAAATAAAAATATATGAGTCTGTCTTTCTCAAAGGGAGATCTGGTAAAAAAAAAAAAAAAAAAAGAAAAAGAATATAGAAGTCTACGTAGGAGAACATAGGAGTCTACTTCTGCTTTTATATTTATTTGGGACTATTTGTTGTAAATTTGCTGAGCTGAAAATTCTAGCCAACAGGTCTGTAGTGTAGGCTGGTAAATATGAATGTTGATCTCAACAGTGATTCAGTTCTTATACCTAGGGGTCTGAGCATTCTCAATAAGAATCTAAGGACAAGGATTTAGCAAAGTATAACCATGGCACCCTTTGAGTCCTTTCACTGTATTATTATCCAGTTAAAATTCACAAACTGTGTTTCTACAGATGGATGCGGTTCATTACACTTGATATACAAAACCAGAATGCCCTGTGTAGGTCACACATCAGAGCCAAGGGACAGTGAATAGCTAGCGTATCAACTGGAATAATAAAGTGAGTGGTTGTTAACACGCAGAACTTTAAATGAATGTTCTTCATTATTGTAACATTAGTCAAAATGTCCTTAAACGTAAAGAAGGTCAATCTTAAAAACCTTTGTCTCTGGCCTTGAAACTCCTAACCTGCTTAAGTCAGGGTGGTTCTTAATGTTCCTTAAAGAGTGGTTTGAAGACTATTTGCATCTGATCATTTGAAAAGGTAGTAAAATTCAGATTCCAATCCCACTACAGAGCTATTGAATCAATATTGCTACTTGTAGAACCCTGGAATTTGCAATTTTACAAGCACTTCAGATCCTTTCTAGACATGCTAAAGTTTGAGAATCATTCACATAATTCAACTTCCTCATTCCTAAGACATGTGAAATTACTTGTCTGGGCATTTTGAGAGTCAATTTTAGCTACCCTGGCCCAGAAAGTTTTGTATTACTGTACTTTGATTTTCCAGAAGATTTAACAATCAGAATGGCAAATTTTGGTGATTGGCAAGACGGGGCTCTTCATGCAGGAGCAGATCATGGGGGAGCAGGTGAGAGGAAACCATCTGTCAAGCTGCCAGTAACTTGCAGGGAACATTGGCCACATATCTCAGGCCTTTTGCTAGTAATAATCATACTTGCTAATCTTTGAGTACCACACCAGGTGTTGGGCAGTGTGCCACGTGCTTTACATGCATCACCTACTTGGATACTCATAGTAACCCAGTGAACTAGGAGCTATCATTATCCCCATCATGGAGATGAGAAAACTGTGGCTCATGAAGGCTAACTTGTCTGCAGCCGGAACTAGGTCTCTCATCCTGGAAGTCTGATTCCAAAGCTCTACTGCTTGGTTTATATGGTAAAAGTAACATAAGATTGCCAGACAGGACAGTAGCCAGGCCAATTCTAAAATTAGTTCTAAAAATTACATGATTCCACAAATCTCTACCTGTCCTGGTAGGAGATTCAGGAGCCTAAAAGATTTACCAGGTAAGACTGTAGGATGCACTGGTTGACTGCAGCCTTGAGCTCCCCGACCTGCACTGTCAATCCTCCAGTACGCTGTTGTTTCATGTTCTCCTTGATTGGATGGATGTAGACAAATCGCCTCATCTTCAAGGGCCTCCGTCTCCTCATGTGTAAAATTGTGGGAATCACACTGAAAGGCCATTAGGTTTCCTCTGGCTCTGCCATTTCTTTTTTCTGAACAAGATCTTTGGGTTTGTCAACTATAGTCACTGTTTTGTGACTCTAGGTAAGAAGTAAGAAACCTGTCATTGGGCTACATTTAATTCCTTCTGTGGAATACAAAGGGCTTTCATAAATGTGTTAATGAATATGTGACATTGATGTTTTACTTTAGCTCCTGAATAAACTGAAAAAATCAACAGAGAAGTTAGAAAAGGAAGATGAAAATTACTACCAAAAAAACATGGCGGGCTATTCTGCCAGACTGAAATGGGAAAACACGCTAGAAAACTGCTATCAGGTGAGTTATGCATTCACATTTTTTCTTCTTCTACTGAGCTTTGTGTGACCTTGAAAATGGAGGTCAGATCTACAGTTACAGGACTCGCTCTCTATCTTAGCTATGACCCTTACTCATATTGTGACTCTAGACAAATCGTATTTCCTCCCCTTGTTTCAATTTCTCCATGGATACAATTACCAGCGAAAATTTGTTGAGTATCATTGGCCAGAGTTTCTGCTCCTAATTCTCAATGGACACAACAGCACTGAGCTAACTTCAAAAAGTGCTATCAAAGTAAAGCGTAAATTAAGGCTTAGGTATTAGGTACTCAGAAGTGAGTTTTAGGCTTGAGAGCTGATTCATACAGTGATGACTTCATGGTTGTCAGGCTTTCTGTGGGGCACTGCAGATCCACAGCAGTGAATAGAGTACTTCCGCAACATTTGAGATATGCACACCTCAGTAGCAAAAATAGACACATAAAAAATCGTCTGATAAAATTAGGCAAACGATGGGAACAAGCAAATCACAAAAGGGGAAATCAAAATCACCAATAGCCATATGAAAAGGTGCTCAATCGTTTGGCAAAAATTAGAAAATGACAATATCAAGTATTGGCAAGGATGTACCCCTGTAGTAGAAATAATTTAATGGTATCTAATAAAATTGAAATGTGCATGTACCCACAACACAGCAGTTCCCTTTAGGCATATATTTTAAAGAAAAATTTACACCCGTACTCAGAGAGTGATGCATAAGAATGTTTATTGCAGAACTGTTTATAATTGTATGATGAGAAAAAATTGTACACAATCTTCATACCCATCAGTAGAAAAATTTCTCTTAAAATGTACTCTAATTTGGAAAGTGGACTAATATCCAGAAATAAGAAGTTAATTAAATCTATATTTAAACATGAATTAACCTCAAAAATATGGTGTTGAAGAAAAGAAATATACCATTTATACAGCTATGTAAATTAAAAAGTGTTTTTAACTCACACCCAAACTATACTGTATTTGCAAACACATACATATGGACTGGACCCGTGTTGAGCAGAGGAAATGGATCTCGTGGTGGAAATACGACAGAGCTGCCACATACGGCCACACAGCTTGTGCAGGGGCCCTGGTGAAAGGATTCAACAACCCCAGGCTCAGAAGTTACCTCAACTACATAGGAATAGGTTAGCTCTCTATTTTTTAAGTCAACATACATATGACCAAATTAAATAATTGTCAATTCTGGATAGTAAGAACATGAATATTTTTGTTTTATTTTTCTCCACCTAAATTTAAAAAAACTGTTTAAAGCAGGTGCAATTGGAAAAAGAAGTGATCAAATGGCTAACGTGTAACCAGTGCTCAGTGCTGTCTTTTTTGAGCACTGTGCTAAGCACATTGATGTGCATTATATCTTGTATTCGTCACATTATGGGGAAGGTAGTCATTTTATTCCCGATTTATAGTTGTGGAAATTGAGGCTGGAGAGATGAAGTAACTTGCCTTAGATGGTTTCAGGATTCAGCCTGGGCCCCTGCACGGTGCTCCTGCCCCTTGAAGAACTAGGAGAGGGAGGACTATATAGCCAACCGACATTGAAGGGCTGTGTTTAAATCTCTCGCGGTTCAACCGCTTTCAAGGTAGGGTAGATGTAGAGTTAGAGAAGAAAGGGGAAATAAAAGGAGAGATCAAAACTTGGGTCAAAGAGAGGAAGAAATGAGAAGAGACTCTTTAAACACCTTTAAACATCAGCTCCTGGCACTCCCCTACCTTACGTTGAACAGGTTTTAGATGAAGGTGAAAAGAAAAGGCCAGGGATTTGAATTCCAGCTTTGTTCATTTGAAGTCTGGCTCTCCCACCTGGGCTCTGATCTTGCCTCACCTCCTAGAATTTCCCATGAAGCTGTTGCCTTTCTACCAAAGCTGGCTTCCCTCTTAGGAGACGGGAAAGACATTTCTGCTTTCACTCCATCTTCCAGGCACCCTTCAAGGGCTATGAGAAAATATTTCATCTCATTGTCCCCATCCTCCTCACTTATGTCACAGTGATGGGAGATGATGGGTCCTACCTGGTATAGTTGGCGAGCAGCTGGCCTGCAATACGTGTTAGGTATCGCAGTGCTACCCTCATTACCAGATGCTCTTACCAGGTCTCTCCTGCCCTCATCTCAGTTTCCTTTTCTCCTGCTAAGGTCCTTCCACACCTTCCTTCTCCCACCCCTCCCACCCCCTTCAGCAGGCCCAACTTTTATAGTGAAACATACTGAAATTTATCTTCTTTCCTTACAAAGTCTTCCTGATGGCAATAAGATATGCATTCATTTACATTTCAAAAGACCTCCTTTCAACTTCAGCTTTAAAATATTTAAGACTTAGGTTGTTTGTTTTTGAATTATTAGCATCCAAGTCAGATGGAATATCTACTCAAAGTCATGATCTCCTTGCGGAAGAGTATTTCCTCTCACCCCTCTTGTATCCAGGCACAGCTCCTCTTACCCCACCTTCCTCTGAATTCTCTTCTGCCTCTGGAGTGCCAGCCCAAGCGCATAGACCCAGGTCAAGACGCTCTCTGTCAAGCCACCTTTGCTTCACCCTCACCCCCAATAATGATGCCCTTACGTCTACACCAGCAGGTCACTGACTCCCAGGTTCTCTATGCATTCTATACCTTGTGTATGTTCAAACGCAAGAGTAAAATGTTAGATTCATGAAGACATATAACAAAAGCAGGCTGAATTGACTCAAAGGGGAATTTTATTAAAAGTGTGAGAGATGGCAATGGAATAATTAGGGTCTCTCAGTTTCATTCCCCCCACACCCATTCTCTCACGTTCTTTTGTAAAAATTGAATATAAGAATTTATTTTGGGGTCCTATGAAGTGTCCCCTTACTCTTTCTTACTCTACAGGTTGGATTTATAATTCTTTCAGAGAATGCTCATTGAACTATGTTCTAGGCAGTGTACTAGATACTGTGAGAAATAGTATAAAGTCTCATTACATAATGAAACCAATTCCACAAACCACGTGTCAAAATTAGTCTTATTACTTCACAGTCATACTATGTTCTAGTCACATCCTACCTTCCAAGAAGAAACAGTTCAGATGACAGAAATAATCTACACTATATTTTTTTTAAATAATAGCCACACTACCAAGAATTACAAAGAATCAAATGCTTGGTACTGATGGTACTTACTCAAGGAATTATTTTAGAAAGCCATTTGCAATATGTGTCAAGAGCCTTTAAAGTGTTCCCTCTCTCAAGCAGTGTTCCTAATCTAAACCACAGAGCACAGAAAACAATCTGAGTGACTGTTTTCTCAGTTCTCCCAAGGATGGTACTTGGCTAGAACCACTCTAGAGGTAGACAAACGATGACTCATTACACGCGATGGATGCCTTAGGACATCAGGATTGAAGTCTCTCCTAGAACCCCTGTTGAAAAAGATAATTTCCTTTCCCTAAGTCTACCTTGAGGAAGTAGCTGAAAAACAAGATACAGATTTCTGTTCAAAACACTTTATAAGGGACGAAACAACCCAAACGACCAACAGTAAAGGGATGACTAAGTGAATCAATACACACCTACAAAGTGGAATGCTTTGAAAAGATTACAATGGTGTTTTCAGAGACTTAAGGCATGGGAACTGTTCATGTTTAAGGTTAAGTGAAAAAACCAGGATAGCAAATTTGAATAATTTGATAGTAACTAGAAGATAAAATCATATATACACTCATACTGAAATGCATTGAAATGTTGACAGTGGTCATCTCTGGGTGCAAGAGTTATAAATAATTTTTAAAATGTGTTTTCTTGTGGCTCTCTGTGGCCCCAGGATGATGTCTCAAAGCACCTGGGGTGCTTGTTAAAATTCAGATTCCTGAGCACCTCCCTAGACCTGACGTATCAGCACCTCTGAATGATTATATTAACGAGAAGGGGTTCAGGTGATCTCCAGGCATTCTAAAGTTTCAGAGTCCCTGCTGTAGAAAGAGCATATTTCTTTTACCAGTTTTATGACAGGAGTTTAAATGAAAATGAAGTCATTCTAAGCTTCTCCTGGAGCACAAACAGGAAGTCCAGGACAATGGGCACGGAAGAGAGTGAAGGGAGAGCAAGAATCATCACGATGCCTGGGCCCCAGACGGGTTCTAAAGTTTCTGTTTCTTGATAACCTTCTGACGACACTTTCTTCATACATGCTGTTGTGAAAGCACAAGAGGACACTGTGAGTCCTCCAGAGGACCTTCCTTCTCTACTGCCTATTTCCTGCAAAAAGAACAAGATAATAGAAAGCAACCATTCATTACATGGGATATGAATTTCCCCTTTGCACAGTGGAATTTATTTCTCCCCCTTTTCTTGAGCAAGCATAGATCATTTTAATGATTTCCCTGCAATGTAATTAAGATCTGTTAAACATTACCATCTCCAAGGGACACTGGTTATTCTAGTCTCAGATTGGTGCTAGTGGTTCAGCACTTGTTAAAGTAAAGAAACAGCTGCCACTGAGGACACAATGTGTTCTAAAACCTGGCTTTTATTTCTCCTCTGTCCTTTGCTCATAGACTAAACCAGAAGAGCTGATTTCTGTATCTTTTTCTAAGGACTTTTTCTTTTTGAAGATTTCCATATGAGATCCAAACGACCTAACAGAATTTGTTTTACATATTTGTCACGAGGCATATCCATTCTGCCCTTTGAAGAAGCAACACGTCTGATAGCCTATGCTTGTCTTTAATCCTGTCTCTGGGAGACAGAAGGGCGTATGGCCACATTCAAATACCTGGTGCCTATGATTTTGTTGAAAGACTCAGGAGATGGCCAGCAGAAATAAAGGCATTTAGTTTCCATTGACTTAAAAAATTGTACAGCTTCTGATGCAGCTAAGAAGGTGGCCATGGGGGCACAGCTCCAGGCTGCAGATCCAAATATCAGGACACTTGGCACAAAATCTAAATTTGCATGCGATGGACATAGATGTTCATAGCTACTGCCTGAGCTTTTTACTCCCTTCATTTAAAAGCAATGTTGAAATGACTGTACACCAATGAACGAAATATGGCACATACATACAACGGAATATTATTTACCCTAAAAAGAAAGGAAATTCTGGCACGTGCTACAACATGGATGAACCTTGAAGACACTGTGCTAAGTGAAACAGCCAGACACAAAAAGACATATATCACATGGGTCTTCTTATATGAGGCACCTAGAGGAGTTAAATATGTAGAGACAGAAAGTAGAATGGTAGTTGCCAGGGGCTGGTGGGGAGAAGGGAATGAGCAGTTATTGTTTCACGGGTACAGAGTTTCAGTTTTACAAGATAAAAAAAGTTCTGGAGATGGATTATGGTGATGGTTGCGCAATAATATTAATGTACTTAATGACACTGAAATATATACTTAAAATGGTTTAAATGGCACATTTTATGTTATGTAAATTTTTACCATAATTTAAAAATATAAATAAAGCAGATTTTAACCACTATATACCATAGATGAAATAACAACACAAGGATGTCAAGGAATACCACACTGGAACTGGGCTGTGGGCCCCTGCAGGCAAGCCCACAGAGGCAGGCTGGGAGGACCCACTGATCTTTGTGACTCACCACTCCCCTCCCCCACCCTACCAAGGGCTCGGGACATACCCATCTTTCTTCCTCCCTGTGGTAGCATTACCCCCAATTTGCCCAAAGCCCTCTTCCTGAAAGACTCCTGCCGAGTGCTTTTTTCTTTGTGGGATGGTGGGTACAAGAGTAACCAGCCTGGTCTTCTCCGAATAAAAGGATGAATGCCCAGGCCTTGTCCTTGCAAATACAGAAAGGGGAGAATTTTGCCTTGGACACCTGCCACCTCTGTCAAAGCCCAAAGTCCTCTGGGCACGTACCCAGCAGCCTCGTGCTGCCCCTACATGGCCTAGGGATCCCCCCTGCCTACCCCACCTTCTATAACACCTAGCTGCCAAACTTCCCTGCCCTCCCTGAAAACCACCAGTCGGCAACCCAAGTGGGAAGAGTCCAGTAACTTTTTCTAAGCTCTTAATAGCTAATAAGGAAAATGTGATTGGCACTCATTTTCTTATTTGTCCTGCCTAGCTAAAGGTCATGAGCCTAACAGTAGAACTCTTGTCATCCCACACAAAATAAGGAGGCTGTCTTCCCACCTTCAGACCATGGACTCTGACTCCCAGGCCTAATTTTAGGTCAAGATTATGAATTGATCAGACTTTGGGATTCTACTCTTGTCAAATAGTCTCTTTGAACAGAGAATTTGTATCTCATCATCTTCTCCCCCACAGAGACTGGCAGAATGCCTTGTATGCACCATAAATTCTAAAAATATTTGGTGTCTTCTTTCCAAGATCTGCTTCTGGCGTTTACTGGGCTTCACTCTCCTTCTCTAGAGCTCACAGATGCTTCTCAAGTGCTTTCTTTTCTCCCCCTTCTTGGTGAACTTCAGGGAATCCACAGCATCTGCTAGATGCCTTTTGGGGCAAAAGAGCCTGGGGAAGGTATGTGAATTAAATCAATCTTAAAGGAGGATAGTAGGATAGACACCAAGTCACACTCCTCTCCTGGAAACCTCCCTCCGCTGTGGCTTCGATGGGACACAGTCAAGAGGCGAAATCAGGACAGTCTGCTGGGTCTGTCTCCAGGTGCACCAGTGTTGATGGGCGACTTAGGTTTTGCATAACAACCGTCTCGTCTTACCTCATTTTCCATCCCTTTCAGAGCATCCTGGAGCTGGAGAAGGAAAGAATTCAGCTCTTATGCAATAACTTAAACCAGTACAGCCAACATATTTCTCTTTTTGGCCAAACCCTGACCACAGTGAGTAATGAAGATCTCTCCACTTCTGGTATGCATGGTAAGAATTGGCGGGAAACCTTTCTTCAGCAACCTCATTCTGCTTTCCTTGGCACTGCAGTGCCACACACAGATTCACTGTGCCATCAGCAAGATTGACATTGAGAAAGATATCCAGGCTCTGATGGAAGAGACTGCAACTTTATCTACAGAAAACAAATCTGAGTTCCTACTGACCGATTACTTCGTAAGTATGGAATGGAAGGAAGTTCCATGAATGGGGAAGCTTAGCCGTGTCCTGAGGGACTCGTTCAGAAAAAATTGGAAGCAACTGTAAAGGAAACATCTTGTTTTGTAAATGAAAATGTTGATTTTTTTCATAGTCCATATAAATAAAAAGACAGAGCATGTGGTTTACAAACTGGGCAATGGAAACATGTCTTTGGTATTCTCTGGAAGGGAAGAAAGTCAAGCATAGTTTTATACAGAATCTTCATATTCAGTCTTCTATAAAAGTGGTGATTACTACATGGTCTATATATAGATTATAAATAGATCATGTTTCGTGATCTATATATAATCACTGTATAACACATGGCGCCTGTAGTGGTTTTCTGTACTCGTTGCTGTGTAATAAGTTATGCTGTGTAACAAATTACCCCCAAACTTAATGGCTTAAAACAAACATTTCTTGTCTCATAGTTTATGTGGGTCAGGAACCCACCCCTGGCTTAGCTGGGTGCCTCTGCGTCCCTCCCAAGGCTGCAATCAAGGTGTCAGCCAGGGCTGCAGACATCTCGAGGCTCTTCCTGCAGAAGGGCCATTTGCAAGCTAACTCACCGGGCTGTTGGGAGCCTCCCATCCTCAATGGCTGTTGGTTGGGGATATCATTTTCTTGCCACATGGGTTTCTCCACGTCTAACAGCCTGGTGGGCTGCTTCCCTCAGAATGAGTGATCCCAGAGAGATAGAGCCAGAGGGCCCAAGAAGGAATAATAGTCTTTTGTAAACTAATCTCAGAAGGGACATTTTATGTATTCTATTTGTTAGAAGCCAGTCAATAAGTGCAGCCCATACTCAAGGTGGGGGGCAGGGATTGCCCGAAGGCACAAGTCCCAGCAGGTGGGACTCATTGTCAGTACTTTTCATGGCCCCTTACCTTGAAACACTTGGACCGAATTTCCTGAGGCTGATTTTGAGGGCATTTGGGTCATTCTACTATGGAATGAAAACTGATCAGTGTGCCTGGTCAGAGCCCAGGCATCTCGCCTCTTGGCTGTGTTGGGGAAATTCTTTGTCCTCTCGGGTCATGTCCTCAAAGATTTCGGCCTCTGCTCCCCTCTTGATATTCTTAATTGCAGTGTTCTAGGAGCTGGTCATTAATTACCAAAACCTGCAGAAAGAATTCCTGCTAGCTTTTCCCTGGGCCCTCTGCTATATTTTATTCAGACTTTCAAGCTCCAGATTGGGGGTCTCAATCCTCTGGTCATTTTCTTCCTAGAGGATCGAAAGTACAGCCTAAGCTGACATCCCTGGACCCTGCACAGGGAACAAGAGACAGGCACAGCAGTAAGTCCTGACCAGCTCTCCCCCTTCCCCACCCGCCAAACAGCAGCAAATGGCCAGCAATTGCTTTGAGTCTTTTTTTCCCACCCTGGCATAGGCAAACTATGTTAGAAATAACAATGTCTGTTCAAAGCAGAAACAAAGGTAGAGATGGGAGTGCAAAGGAAGATTTGATTACATGGAAAAGTACTTTTCTTTTCTTTTTCTTCAAAATAGCATAGGTGAGACCTGAGATGGAAAAATGTACAATAAAATAAATCCACTAATTTCTTACAAAGGATGATAAAAATGCTCATATTGAATTGCCTGTCAGTTAAAATAAGGGTCATTCTGCTTGCAAATTTGACTCTGGTTCTACTGAAATGTAAGGAGGTAGCCACAATGATTTATCTTTAATTGACATGCTGGTGGGAATTTTGGGTTTCTGTGAAACTTCAGGGTGCTAGAATTCACAACCACATATCCGTTGTCTAAGAGAAAGGAGTGTGTCTCAAAATGAGTGCATAGGGTTTTCTTGACATCTTTAAAGCAGAGCACCCCAATGTCTGACTTTATAGTCATTGGCAATAAGTATAGACTGGCTTTTATTCAGTGCTATGAAACTTCCATGGACCAGGGTAAGACAGAACAATCTGAATGCAAAAATTGGAGGGCTAGTGACCAGGGTGAAAATATTTGTAAGGTTACGATACATGCCAGGTCGTATATGTACTTTTATATGCTCCTCCAGGATTGACCTTCTTAACAAGTCTTTGGAAGAGATGGTAATACACCCAATCCTCAAGTTGATCCAGGAGCAATCTGTCCCTGGAAATACATGTTTAAACAATAAGTGTCCCCAAACAAACCAAGTAAAGTCTTGGACTGGTGTGGGCGCTGTGTTATGATTTGCATTTCTCCAACAAGGAAGGACTTAGGGTTGGAGTTAGGCATCTTTGCAGCTTAATCAGAGCTCCCCTGACACTGTGACATTGGCTTGGGCCTCAGCTGTGGGCAAACATGTGAAGGAGTGGCAGAGAATTTGGCGTCAAAGTAGTTGGGTTTCAGGAGGAAACGCAAGCTTGGGCCTTCTTCTACATTGCTGCGTCACAGGTAAAATGGAGAAAATAAAACCAACTTCCTTGAGTTGTTGTAAGAATTGCATGTAATAAAGAATAAAGAAAGCTTTATAATGTACAATGCACAATATGTAAATAAAATATTTTTTATCTATTAAATTTTTATATTTGCTCTAAATCCCCCTGCTTCTCCCTTTTCGTGAAGATCTATGTGAAGCTAATCTCTCCACCCATATTCAGGATCCTGGTTTTTCTCCTTCCTTATCAGAGAAACCTGCCTCCTCCTCTTCCACTTTGAGTCATTAGTTTCCACTCTTTCTCCACAGGTTGCTTGTCCCTCTGCCACACACGTGTTTACCCACCTCCCACCCCAACCCCACCCCCACCATCCTAATTTCTTTTTCATTCAACCCTTGAAATACATGCATGTGAAAGCTCAGATATTATTCATAGCTCCTCATGACCTACATGCTAAAATTCCTACTTCAGCCCTAAAATCTAGTCTAAACTACCAAGACAACTATTTCTTTCACTATTTTTGCTAAAGCAACTGGTCTATTCATCATTCCTGGTACATCTCACACAGTCCCAGCTCTGCCCTCCGCTTGTGCCATTTCTCCTGCCTGGGTGCCCTTTGCCCTCCTTCCATGCGAACAGTCACATCTTCTTGCCTGAAAGCTTCTCTCTGAAGCTTTTCACCACCCCTGTCCTTGGTGACTGTACCATTCGTGACTGTGTGTGGCCTTGTATTGCTGGTTTCCTTTACGTCATGCTTCAAGGCCTAACTAAATCATAAACCCGTTCTGGGCAGAGCATATGTGTTTCAGCTCACATGTTGCCAAGACTGAGCCAACACAGAACTCGATGAAATTTCCTTCCACTCCAGAGGCAGTTGTGGCCCAAAACACATACATCTTTTAACATTTGAGCCATTAAAGGATTCTAACTGGAATAAAGGTTAATAAGGAGCAATAAGTATACAGCAAATGGATTAATTAAGAAACTGAAATGACTATAGTAAGGTTCATCCTCAAAGAATAATTTGCCTATTAAAGAAAGTGCTCAGCCACGTGCTTACAAGGATGTTTCCTTATTAGTCAGGTCTAGAACAGGTGGAACAATATGTGTAAAATCAAAGATTATCCTGCTTTTATATTTTTACTTTTTTTCTTTTGTAAAGTCAAAATTAAATGCAGTCAGTGAAACTCTCAGTGTCACTGAGAGTAGCAACTCTTACTTTTGTCCCCGTAAGTTGTTAAACATCCTTTTTTTTTTTCCTAAAGGAGGAAGACCCTAACAACGCAATGGATAAAGACAGACGAAAGTCTTTCATAAAACCAAAATTGTTGAGACTGCAAAAAGATATTGAAAAGGCCTCAAGAGACAAGGAAGGTGTGTAATTATTGTACTCAGAGGTTTCATTTAGAGTTAGGATTAATCTGCTTTTGCTGACTTGGGCAGGGATCATTTCATTTAAAGAACCCTATATCAAACCTAAGTTGTGTGAATAAAGAAAAATAAAAAAGAAGAAAAGAGAGCAAAAAAATTAGAAAATGACATTTTGGTCTATTTGTAAGACCTATATAAGTACTATACTACTATTTTCTGAAATGTTGCATTTTACTGTGTTTCTGAAATTGGCTGGAGAGACAATTTGTTTGGTTTTAAACTTTGTAAACCTGTGCACAGGACATCTGGGGTTTTCTGTTTGTCTGTTTGTTTGTTTTTACTAACTTTTGAAACTGTCAACTTTCATTCAGAGTAAATCCTATACTTAGAAGTTAGGCATTTTAGAATGTGAAGCAGCTCTAAAGCAATGAAGATGATAAAAAAGTAAGACTCCACCCTTGTGATTCTGATATGTAGACAGTAGTTTGTTTTATGTGGATCACGATAACTCATTGCAGTGTAATACTGGGTAGGAAATCCAAGACAGAAAATGTTCAGTGATGTAAATACCATTATGAGGAAGAGGCTAACATTGTGTAAACGTTAGGCATTGCTGGAATGGTTCAACCAAGAGAAATTTAAAATCTCATCTTGAAAAATAACTATCAGGACACTTTAAGCACCAGCATTTCTCAAATTTCATTAAAGGAAGATAAAGATAAATGAACAGTCAGTTCATTTATCGTTATTCATTCAGTAAAATTCAGTAACCATTACTTACAGAAACCCCCTCAGCCATTTAGGAAGTTCCACTGGTGTCACTGCTAGGTTCAGGCTCCCTTTGAGGGTGACAGACTCCTGCTGTGTCCCACTAGGATGGGATGACAGGTAACTGAGAGTATTACTTCATTTTCAGGCCTGCAACGAATGTTCAATACATACTCCAGCAATTCCTCCTTCTCTGACGCCAAGAGCCAGAAAGAGACAGCTGTGTTAATGGACGAGGTAAATATTTGCAGAACACAGTTTCCTAGATTTAGTGATGAAAGGGTTATTTTTAGAACACATGTTTTCTGGCCCATCTGGCTTCTTTGCCTTTCCTTTCTCGTGACATAGAACAATCTAGTGGGAGAGCTTACAGGGTCAGCTCCTTTATGAGAAGTTTGAGGGATCTGGAAAAATCTAACTACCTAGAAGTGTTTGCTTTAGTGTCTTCCTAGAAATGTTTAAAACCGTGTCTAAAATAGTATTCACCATAATAGAGTCATTCTTTACGGGCCTAGAAACCATGTACACTTTAACCCAGTTAAGAAACGTGAGTGAAAACACGGGGTCTGCATTCAGAAAGGCCGGTATTTGGATTTAGCTCTGTTTATAGGGACCTGGGACAACTTCAGTTTGTTCACCTGTAAAATGGGGGTATCAGTACCTACCTCTAGGGCTTTTGTGAGGATAAAATATTATTTAGGAAATGCTAGCACAGCGCTCAGAGGAGCTCAAAAATTAGTAACTTTCATTAAGATGCTATTTTCCATTCACTCCTCAGCTGACATCAGGGACCTGGGAGAGTAGCAGGAGAAAGGAAAGATGAGACCATACAGAAGGGAGAGGGCAGCCTGGGGTGTGAGGCAAAAGCGTGTGAGGAAATGAGTAACTTTGCAGGCGTGGTTTCCTGGGGACAGGGGTGGGGCAGGGAGGTGGTCAGAGGAGACGGGGGTAGGTGGGCCTCTTGGCCTTTTTGCTGAGCGCCCAGACTCCTGCAGCAACACAGACACTCTTAGGGATGGATGGACGTGTTGGTTGCTTTGGGGGAAGCCACATTAAAAGGGCAGTTAGCGAAAGACTCATGCATTTTATATAGGGATAAAAATGAACAGATACGTGTTACCTGGGTGTGCAAGATATGGGTTTCTCCTGTGATTAGAGTGATCGGAAGTGGACTTGAGTTAATCTAAGAAGAATTCAGGAAGCGAGAAATTTTTTTAGAAATGTTTTGAAGGATAAAGGAATCTGGGCTAGCTTTCTTTACCTTGCATATAGCTCAACTCTCTCTTGAAAGTAGGTACTCCAACTGGCAATCTCAATAGTTCTTTGGTGAAAGTAGACAGATGCAGCCAGGTACAGCTGACCGACTTTTTAGGTATCAGCTTCCTTTAGTGGGGGTGCTGTTGCAGACACAAACCTAACACTTTTTGTGAAAAAAAAGGCCTGCAATCTGTTCAGTCGGAACAGGGGTCTAACATGCTTGCAATGACATGTGGCTACAATTTTTATGAAATTATAAACAGATCGTAGGACATTTTCTCTGATAGCATGCACAAAATGTTTAGTTAACTAATTCAGTGCAAACAATATTTGCCAAGATAGAGTCATAAAGAGCATTTTGTGATGCCATTGAGTTATAAGTTTACTTTTTGATTGTACTGGCACAGCATTCTGTCATTGTCATTACCATCCAAGAGCGTGTGTTAGGATCATCTGGATATACAACTAGCCTGATGCACAAAGTGGAGGATGCAAGATAGGAGAGGATCTGACCCCTGAACTTCTGAAGTTCATGATCTAGTTGAGGAGCAAGTAAGAACCTTCAAAGAATGGATGCCACGGATCCGTGTAACTTCCTTACACATTCTCTGCATCTAGGTAGAGGGAAATTAGTGGTATTGGTAGAGTTTGTGTTACCCAGGGAAGGTTTCTTGGAGAAGGGAACTCTGTTTCATTTAAATTCTTTCCTGTTTCAAATATGAAAGTGCCATATTTGAATCGATGTTGGCAAGGCATGTTATAAGAAATTGTTGCAGAAACTGGAGGCACTTAGATTAGCTATTGTCTTCAGATATTGGAAAGAGTGCTTCATACGAGATGAACTAGACTTGCTCTCTGACTGTCAGATGAAGACTGGGTCTAATGGTTGAAGAGTGGGGAAGCTTTTGATTTCATGTTAGGTAAGCCTGCTCCACAATGCAGTGGATTGGTCCAAGGATTAGAGACTTTCCCATCAGTTGGAGCTCTTCTGACCATGACTGTGACTCCCTGGCAGGGAAATTAGGGTTAGGAATCCCAGGCTGGAGGCGTGGAGAAAAGAGGGATAATGGTGAGGAGGATGTTGGATGAGCAGGACACTTCCAATGTCTAGATTCTGTTATTCAATTTACTCTGAAATCAGCCTGACAAAGAAGTAATTATAAAGTGTCTAGTTTAAGGTCAAATCAGGGACGAGAAAAGACTAGGAATTTATCTTTAGCTTCACTCATTATTTTTAGACTCAAATACCCTAGAATATTGTTTCCAGTTTCCAGGAGAGTTACTACAAATTTCCTGGGTAACCTAAAACCCCACCACCTCAAAAAACTCAAACAAAACAAAACAAAACAAAAACTCTCACATTCCTTTTATTCTACTGATGTTAATTCTGTTCTGTTCACAACATTGACCATCTATGGCCCAACTCCTCTTCCCCCGAGCCCACCAAAAGTCTACCTTCTGCAATCAGCACTTATTATTTCTTTTCTTGTCCTTCAGCAGAAAATTAAGTAAAGCTATTCATTGCCACAGAATACTGAGTAATCTATCTGTCAAGATTTCCCATTCACCCCATTTACAAGATACTGAATAAGACACACTCGACAACTAAAACTTCCCTCTAGACTGGTTGAAGGGTCCCCCCCATTTTTTCTCTACAGCATTTTCCATGCCTATCTGGAGATGAGCTGAATGTGTATTTTTCTAACCCCTCTGTCAGCGTGAATGTTATCCTGATATTCCTTACCTATCCAGCTGTGCCTCATTTTCTAGAACTTTATTCACGTGGCCAAATGATGTATCCACAGAACAATTTGAAACTAGACCTTTTGGAAGCGAACTCCTATAAACTGTCCTCAGTATTGGCAGAACTTGAGCAAAGACCTAAACCCAGCCATCCCTGCAGTACCTCCATCTTCAAGTGGAAAGAAAAGGTAAGATTTGAAGAGATTGGTTGTAATTTCTCGATGGGGCCTCCTGGGTGGAGTGGCTTAAAGTAGCAACAGTTATGAATTATATGTGCTATATGTCGTCCCAAGTCCTAATTGCAGAATTTCGAGATACATTTATTTTTATTCCTTGGGAGCACAATAAGAGCTAGACACAACTGAATACATTCTTTATAGGCTAAATTACTATGAGGAGTTAAAAACACTTTGGATTTCTTCTTTCTCCTTCTGCCTTAACTTTATCCTTTGAACATGCTTATATAGTAAAATTTCCCTTAAGTTGAAATTTTTAGTATTCACACAGATTTAAATTGTAAGATTTTGTGACGTGCATTAGTCTCATCTGCTGAACATAGTGGATAACGTAGCTAATGCATGAATACAACTGTAGAGAGTCCCACACCGTATTTTCCCAGTGTTGCACCCATCAGGAATTGATGAGTGGGTGAAGGTGCGTCATTGCTATTGCTTGTGGCTGTTTTCCATGACCAGTTAGAAGGGAGTTGTAGCTATTTCGTGATGAAGGGATGATTTTCTTACTAAGAGGCTCAGGAGCTCTAAAACAATCTCAATAATTTAGACAGTCGTGATCATTTCATTTGCATTAAGCCAATTAATTAAAGTTGAATTTTTAGAAGTGATGCTATGAATGTTATTATTTGGCCTAGATAGTCAGGTCAGAATTTGAAACATGGGCTATAAAATACAGGAATTGTCTAATTCCAAAAATATTAAGGATTCATTCAGCTTAAAGCTAAAACCCAGTAGGGCTTAGAAGTGTACTGAATAATTTATTTATACACTCTTAAAAAAAACCCAAATTCCTGAGGAAGACAGCTACAGAAGAGTTAATTTTCACAAATACTTATGATAATAGTGTTGTTAAAAATGACTTTTTAAAATTATTTGAACAGGAGCACACTCATAGTTATGTAAAGATATCTCGACCTTCTTTGATGAAGAGATTAGAGAATGTGGTGAGCAGGGCATCTTCTGATGGCCAGAGGAATCCGAGTTCTTCATCTCCAGGTAATCCCACACCCAGAATAGTTTGGGGCTGGGTCCTCTGGGTACATTGCTACATATAAATTTTATTTTCAGAGCAACATTGACTTGTATCTATTCAAAGAAATTCATATTCCATTGGGACAGATTAATTTGTTAGAAGCTATAGCTTTATGTACCAATGTAATAACAAAGGTGGGAAGGAGTCAAGAAGAGTAGAATGTTGGGAAAAGTATTGTATAATATGTATTATTATACATATGTATAATATGTAACAAGTATTATATAATATGAAATTTTAATCATCTAAAATCAGATTTTAGAAAACTGGCATCCACTTTATTCAAATAGCCTATAATTTGTCATCCATGCAATCACCCCTAAACCACTGTGAGGAGCTTCACAGCTCTGTCTCCACGGGCTCCTCCAAACTCGTACAGCAAACCTGTGCTCTCTGCAAGAAACATGGTGATCCAGGTGATTGTCCAGGGCTACACTTGGGCTTGGAACTCATGGCCTACAAACCCCCTTTATTCAGCCATCTGACCAGCTGTTCGTCCATCCCCACCCCACTGCCCTTCACCTTTCAACGCAGGCACACACATACACACACATATATACACGAAAGGCAATATCCCAGATTGTTCAACTGTAACTACCATAATCATGACTCTCTAGTTTCTTGATTAGAAATTGGCAAAAAAAAAATTTCAATGAAACCAGGACACTTTGGTCCACACAATATATTAAAGAGTCACCATTGCATTATTTGAGAAACAGTTCCATAAGCAACTAGCACATGCTCCAAATATCCCTTATCTATACCTGAATGGGAAAACTAGTATATATTTTGCAAAACATGCATGCAACTACCACACATATTATCTAACCAATGTTGACTAAACTCATATGGGAAACGATATTAATTGTCATCTTTATTACTATTATTAATACAATAACATTTTTCTTCAGACTTCTTATTTCCTATACTATAATACAGTTTTTAGTTATATAATATACATAGCCCATACACATAGAAAGTATATCATAAATGGTTATTGAATCAAGGAATGAAAATTATGTAAAATTATAAACTTTGCTTTTGAGAAAATTTCAATATATTTAAACTCTGCACCACACTGTTAATAACCAAAGAGCTGCCAGTGATATTCATCTCGCCTGCTTACACAGCGTAGTAATTACAACTTAATCCAATTTCCAGCCTCTCGTGCGGCCCAGCCCAGCAACAATCTTTGCAAAGCCTTATATTCTTTTCAAGCCAGGCAAGATGATGAGTTGAACTTGGAAAAAGGTAAGAGTCATTCTCAATGTTTTAATTGCCTTCCCATGTTGTTATCTTTAATGTGAATAAAACCCTAACTTAGCATGGCAGCCTTCAGAGCTATTAATACTACCATGTCAAATCGGTTCAGGTCTATAATCCCCCTTCTTAGACGAGAAAGGTAAAGCACATCAAAAACTAAAGCTATATAATCAAGATAGCTAACGGTGATTCTGTATTTACTATGTGCCAGACATTGTTGCAGGCAGATTGTCCAATGGAATATTCATAAGCACCCTCTGCAGTAGGTATTGTTATTTGTTCCCATTATATAGCTGAGGAGACTGAGGCACAGAAAGGTTAAGTACTTTGGCTAAAGTCACAGACAGTGGCAGCACAGGATTTGAACTCAGAAACTCAGTCACGCTTCTGATCACAGTGCTACACTGGGGTGGAGAATGTCAGTAAGGGACAGTCATTCGAGATGTAACCTACCTTTTTATTTTTCAGAAGCTAGACATACAGGAATGTGAAGTGACTTTCTCTCTTCACTTAGTGTAAGAGCAAGTTCTAGAACCCGGGTCAACAGTTTAATGTTTGTCCCACTTAGCCCTCGGGACAGCTTTTTATGGCCCATCTGAAGAATGAGACCCCCTTCTTTGTGTGCCAGATTTTTATTTAACAGGAAAAGGTGTATGTAGGAGGTCATATAAACCTCGATATTATTAAACCAGAAAAAGTCTCCAGCCTCAACTTTCTTTATGTGTCCAGTTGGCAACACATTTGGATGTCAGCACTAAGGCAGAGATCTGGAAATGGAAGGGTTAGTGAGAAAGAGTTATGTCATAGGAGAATGCCAATCACTCGTGGCCAGGACACAGCTCCCAGGGCAAACAGAAAATCAAGATAGATTATGTAGCCAAACAACAGGGGCCCCACATTTTGGCTGTTGTTTACTGGGTATTTCTTTTTAGTGTGCCAGTCACATTTCTCCAGGTAATTACTTTTCCTCCTTTAGGAATAAAAAACCTATTTCCCAGATACCAACTAGAACCCGTGAGTCCTGCATTTGTGTTACGTAGTTCACAGTAAATTGTTGTTTGCTCTCAGCTCCCTGTTGGTTGCAGAGCCTACTTATACTTTATATTCTAAGTAGTTTCTTTAAATGAAGTACAACACTGGCGGCTTAGGGAAGCTGGCAGTACCATTTTAAATCATTTGCTTGAATTCCTGTCAGTAGATTATGTCAGACAATCTACTGACCTAAGAAAAGCCATTAGTGGGAGAACTTAGACTGAGAATCATCTCCTACAAGAATAAATGGTGATTTATGACAAGAAAAGATAGAAAGGGGGTTACTAATCTCATTTGCCTTAGAAAGAAAATGGCTGGGAGAAAGAATGAAAAAAAAGACTAAAAAATTATCTCAGAATGATGCTAAAGAAAAAGTAGCTCTCGGATCCTGAAGGAAGCAGAGGTTTCTCCTTTGAGGTACAGGAAGCAGCCAGGAAGACAGGACTCTTTCTGTCTCTTGAGGAGCTTAGCCAAAGGACTTGGGACACTAGGGTAAATTTTGGAGTTATTAATCTCAGAATTTTTTTAAAAAAACAAGAGAATTGGACAAGAGCCATGTTTCTTAGGAATTCTATTTATTTGAATCATTGCTTTAAAAAAGTATTGTCTTCAAACTGA
This sequence comes from Propithecus coquereli, assembly GCF_000956105.1. Classification (NCBI taxonomy): domain Eukaryota; kingdom Metazoa; phylum Chordata; class Mammalia; order Primates; family Indriidae; genus Propithecus; species Propithecus coquereli. Next base: position 2,209,139 of record NW_012149063.1, read on the forward strand.
TGTTGTATTCAAGTGATCTAAATTGTTGGATGTTTCTGTGCAAAGCTGTGACTTAGGATTTTGGACTGTGAGGCCAGGTGTAATGGAGATTGGAGGGGGGTTGTCTTGATCTTAAGAAAAGACTGTTAGGTGACATGTACTCATAGGTATCAACACACCGCACTGTCATAGCCGCCAACACGTGAAACCCTTAAAGTATGGACACTAAGAAAGAGTTTGGTGGCAATCCATCGGCTATATACAAACTGAGCCAGGCAGCACAAGAAGGACATATGATCCAATGTGATTCTCTGTTTAAGCAAACCATTTTATGGCATAACTCAGTTGTTCATTATCTTACTCTTTTTGTGATTCTCTGGATTAGGCCTGCTTCATAAGGTGTTCGCTAAATTTTGCTTCCTCCAAATCAAGTGCAGAAAATGTTATAATGCTTCCAAATAACTCCTTGAAAGCAAAATCTCCTTAAAACTCTTTCACAATCAGGCTCAGGGATGTGTTCAAATGGTAGAGACCCATTTGTCTAACTAAATGTGTATTTTCACAGGTGACATTGTGATTATACACGAGAAAAAAGAAGAAGGATGGTGGTTTGGATCTTTAAATGGAAAAAAAGGCCATTTTCCTGCTGCTTATGTGGAGGAGCTCCCTTCAAACGCTGGGAACACAGAGACGTAGGCATGAAGCACAGCCCCAAACACACTGCCTCACACACTCTGTAAACAAACCGCACCACGCGGTGCAAATAAAGATGAAATGCCATTATCTTTACAAGTTTTTCTTTTAAATAGGTGTCAGAGTCCTACTTGCATGTCACAGCACTTAGCACTCGTGGTTATTTGCCTGAAACCGAGTCAGACAGAAGATGAAGGGCGGAGAGAAGCAGGGGAGAAGCTCGTGGCTCCTAGGGTTTTCGAATTCTAAGAGACGCTAGAGATCATCCAGGACAACTCCTGGTGTCACAGAAAAAGAGACTGAGTCCAGGGTGGGTTCAGCAGCTCGCCTGAAGTCACAGAGTTTTCTGGTAGCACGACAGTAGTTTGGACTTGGCTGTCCTTTTGCTCCAGACTTGGGAGGCAACTGGACACAGCAGGCCTGGGAGATGAGGAACACGATCGACTCCAAGAACAGAGACAGGCAACCAAGACTCCAGTGAGGCTGACCCAGCTTAGGGGACAGTAGAATCAAGGACCAGGAGCGAAGTCTGGAAGTCCACCGAGTCAGAAGAGGGGGCGGTAGATGAGAGATCTAGGCAGGGGGCAGAATGGTGTTCCATCCTGAGCCAATGATCTTCCGAGGCAGGGGCTGCTTACCGCCTCGTTGCCCACCGCCAGAACTGCTCATGGAGTGAGGCCAGGTGTGAGCCAGAGGTGGCTGGGGGTATGAGAACAAGAGCAGAGTGGACAGGAAGGGGTTAGGAGACAGTACGCCAAATTGCATGCCTTCTTGCCCATTTGGAAACTTCATTTACCAATTCAGAAACAAGGAATTCTGCAATTCCCAACAGTCATTATGGGAAAAATACCCTAAGCAGCTTCCTAATAAAAGGCACTTTAAATGCCAATAGGTCTTTAGTTTGAATGGAAAGTTCTGAAAATCAACCTTCCCTACCAAAATGGAATATTTAGGGTGAAGACAATTTGTGCTGCTTACTCGAATGCCCCATAATGAGAGGCTGGAAATGAGAGAGGTTAAATCCCAAAACTCCTGCCCAGGGGAAGTTTAGAATGGAGAGCGTGTTACAGCAGCATCTTTCAGAAAATGATCCACATCTACCTGGAGATCACACATTCCATTGAATGGAAGGTCACAGTGTTGACAGAAACTCTTGGACATGTTTACTCTTGTGCCAAATAGAGAGTCTATCCTTTGGAACTTCAATGTAGGCATTAAAGGAATAATTAAAATCCATCCCATTACTCTCCTGCCCCCTACCTCTTTTTTTTTTTTTTAATTCATCAAATTTTATACTTTCAAGAAGAAATTTTTCAAACTAAGGCACATATCTTTTTTATATTCTGTGCCATTACACTCCTATAGCTGGATATAACTAACACAATAGGTATTTGTAGATACAGATATTAGACCTGAAGGAGCGCAAGTAAAATTTGTTATGTCAGACATAACTTACAGCCCAGAAGAACAGACCAGAAGTTTTAATGCCATCCTTAATGGTGTACTAATGAAGGTTTTCTGCATATAGAGTTGGCTGAATAATAAGCCATTAGACCATGAACAGAGATTTTGAATTTATATTTCCTTTTCATCTTTTTTCCATTAAGCCTTGATGGATAAAAAATTGTGTAGCAATTGACTGCAGCCTACATTGGACCATTTTGTATAAAGTGATGATAATGGTGGTTGGACCCTAAAACTCTTTGGAGGTAATTTTCAAAGAAAGAGATCCTTCTTTCTTCATGAATCAGTGGTGTTTTATGAAAACATAAATGGTTCTTTTCCTGTTTTGAAATGTTGCTGCAAATTCTTTTTGCATCTGTGATGTATAATTTTTAAGCCTCAAAGAAATACTATAGTTTTAATCTAGATAAAATACAAATATATTTGAATATAGCAGATTGAATATCTTTTCAGTAGGGCAAGAATTTTCTAACTGGATAGATAGGGATGGTCCTCCTTAGGTTTAGGATAAAATTAAGTGCATATTGTGGTGAAGATTAATTACGTGCCCTGGCCTTCTAGATGGAATAAAATAATTTTAACATTAATGCTTTTAAACTATTAATTGGCTTTCAAAATTGTACTCCACTAAGTAGTTTCATATGTCAGGAAGGTTTTAGCACCATCAACACCCTGACATATAGGCTGTGGAGGCCTATGCCTGATTTTCACTGAGTACGTGGGAGAAGCATTTCTACTTTATCTCCTTTCCAGTAGAATAAAAGCTGACATATCCATCATGCTATCAACCAGAAAAATCAATTAATTTCAATTTTTTCATTTTCAATTAGGCATGATAAATAATATACACAATGACAAAGGCATTTTAAAGTACCTTATATTTCATCAAAAAGTAGGATAACATTCAGTTTGGGGTAGAGTAAAAGTTATTATACAAAACTATAAGCCTTTAACTGATTAGTAACTTGAGCATAGGTTTAACTTTGTCCACCGCGCCCCCTCCCCAAGACAGAACCCCTCTTCTCCCACAGCCTTGATGGCCTTGAGGGGTAATCAGCCCGACTAGGAGCAAGAAAAGTGTATTAGAATCAGCATAACAGCATGTCCCAGTGTCCTTTGCAATGTCACAGAGGGAGATGGGCCTGGGGGTGCGGGACATGAGAAAGTGGGACTCCGACTTAGATCAGAGTGTGGGTCCAGCAGAGAAGAGCAGGAACTTTTGCAAAGAGAATAAAGCTAGAGAGGTGAAGGGCATGTCAGAGGTCCTGGTATGCTGTGATCCAGGGCAGAGGGTCCGAGTCCCCAGACCTTCTGCTGAGCAGCAACACGGACCAGAGAAAACCAGCAGGCTAGAGAATCCAGGATGCGGTTATACAGGCAGGCGCTCAGCTCAGGAAAAGGAAGGGGAGGTGCGAATGCTTGAGGTCAGGGAAATCCCGCTGAACCCTGGGATACTAACCAGGTCAGAGGGTCAGAGGAATGGGAGGAAAGTAGCTCTTCCCTGAGGTTGGACTAAATGGACCTGCACAGAACTAGGGTGACAACGTCTCTCTTAAAGACCTATGGAGTTGGAGCAGAAGTAGGAGGGGAAACAAATTGAATGGGCTGGAGAAAAACCTTGGCTCTAAAGCTCAGGACCTGTAATCCTAGCATTTTGGGAGGCTGAGGCAGGAGGATCACTTGAGGCCAGGAGTTCAAGACCAGGCTGGGCAATATTGTGAGACCCCGTTTCTACAAAAATAAATAAATCAAGCTCAGGACTAACAGAGGGTTCTGAGGACAACAAAGGGAGTCATGCAGGGAGCACCTAGAAGCGACTGGGGCCAGGCTAACCAGGCATATGGGCTGGCAAATGTGTTATTGATTTCAGTTTCAACTGACTGGTAAATTGAGTTTTCTTCACATTGGGGCGAATGGTAATTGCTAATTTCAGTGGTTCTCCAGGTGTGGTGCCTGGAACCAGCGGCACCAGTATCACATCAGAATATGTTAGAAATGCAAATTATCAGCTCCCATTTTATACTCTGAGTCAAAGACCCTGGAGGTGGGACCCGGCCATCTGTGGTTCAATAAGCACTCGCTCCAGTTTGAGAACCACTGGCTTACCTGAATGGATCCTGAGGGTGCTGTCTAAATTTTAGCAGACACACCCAGAAGGACTGTCATTGGAGAAAGTAGAAAAAGCCATACGCGCAGCAAGCAAATTTTAAAAAGAAATATAACCTCTTGATGCAACAGGTTTTCCAAGATGCGTGGTGTTGGACACTGAGCTGGAGAAGTTGTGCTCCACTTTGCGTGTTCATATTCTTCCTTGGCCCAGGGAAGAAGGAATACTTTGGCCTACATTACACTCTCTTAAAAAATAATCTTATTCCTTTCTCAGCCACTTGCTTGATAATCTTGTTGGCAAAAGAAAGCTTGGTATGGGCCATTTCTTGGTACTAGAGCACAGGAAGTAAATGCAACACTGGAAGGGAGGCTTAGCGTGATTAATTCCATTTTCCTTCTGAACCCCTGCAGGAATATCCATTAGGGTAAAAGCTTTTGTTTAGCTCTGCACATAGGCCAGCTAATTATAAAAAACTTAATTTCTAGTTCAATTCCAACAAAAAGATAATTGTCCCTTCCCCAAAACTAACTCCCAGAGAGATAAGGACATTATGCACACGAGTAACAATGCTATGTTAAAGATTTTTAGGAACATTGTGACCTGACCAACATCCTCCAAAGTTAACCAAGAGCAAAAAAGTTTGACAACCTCTTGGGACCCTCGTTGACACCCAGATGTCTGTGATCCTTGGTTACCTCCTGCAACCCCTCTCCCCTTCCCCTTCCCTTAACATAAAAAGGAGCCCAAAGTTCATATGAACTTAAGCAGTTCTTTAAGACATTAGTCCACCATCTTCTCGGTTGGCTCTCTCAATAAACGTTGCTTTCCTTTCCCCAACACCTTGTCTCTCAATTTATTGGCTGTCCTGTGGCAAGCGATCCAAACTTGGACTCAGTTACACGAACAGCTCTCTCCCCCTCAAGACACCCTTTGGCTCCATTCTCTCCCTTCTTTTCTGCCCTTCTCCATTCTCTGACCATCTGTGCTCAGACGTGGTGACTAATTCTGCACATTTAGGTGCCATGTTACCCAGCTGGGTCTTCCGTCTCTGATTCAGCTTCTCAGCCTGCAACCGGTCAAATGAAGAAGCATATTCTCTACAACTTGAAAGAGAGGAAGAAGAAAGTATGTGTGTTTACCTAGAATCTAAATTCTTTATCCATTTCTGACTTACCATCAATACAATCAACACTGTTTCCCATTTGGCTCCCAGGTCTGGTATTTCCAACAGAGGACACCAACATAAATACCTTCAGAGGCCAAGGAAGTACGTTAATAAATGAATCTGTTTAAATGTCACACTTTGGGAATTGGTGGAAATATGTTGAACTGGTGAAAATATGTCCCCCTAAAGCTATTTAAAAAGTAATACTCAGTTTTGGGTAAATTTTATTGTACAGGATGTCTGAAGTATATCTTAAACTTATAGGCCATCGTTTTATGATCTCCACTCTGTTTTTTATTTTGAACCCCCCCCCACTCCTTTTTACATTAATTGGTACTCCCCCACCTCGATAATGTTTGATAGTATACTAATATATCTATCAGACTATTTGATTAATCAGAAAAGTTTTAACCAAAAAGATGAGCTGAATTTGCTGAGATAAACCACAGGATGGTATTTAGATTCATGATTTTTATTCCACATAAAAAATGTTCTGGAATTTAATTTCATTCTTACTTTTTCCTAAGGCCATAAAATTTTTCTTGTATAATGGTTAATTGAATAGACATGGCAAGTTTAGGATCTCAGAATCTCAGAGCCAGGAAGTAATTTCAGAGATCATGCAGCCCAACCCACTCATTGAGTCACTCATTCATTTATGCATCTACCCAGCCACTTATTCATTGAATATTTTAATGTATAGCTGTGTGCCAGACAATGGGCTAAGTGATAAAGATTAAAAAAATAAACTAAGCCCTACCCTCAAAGAGTTCACGGTCTTGTGGAAAGACAAAAATGGAAAAAAAATATTACAATACAATGTGAAATAGTTTACATGTACAAGCATAGTTTAATTGAATTCTTTCCCATTCTTTAAAAGCTGTATTGAGGTATAATTTCCATATAATAAGATTTACCCATTTTAAGTATAACTTGTTCAGTTTGATAAATGCATAGTCTTGCAACGACCACCACAAGCAAGTGTTAAAACAGTTCTAGTGTCCCCCAAATTCCCACATATCTCTTTCCAGTCAATCCTTGCAAACCTCAGGCAACCACTGCGTTCTGCATTCTCAAGTATGTCTTTTCTAGGATTTTGAATGGAGTCTTTAATTTAGCACAATATTTTTGAGTTTCACCCATGTTTTTGCATGTATTAGTTCTTTATCACTGAGTAATATGCCATTGTGTGTATTCATATTCACACTTCAGTTGGTGAACATTTGGGTTGCTTCTATTTTTTTGGCCATAATGAACACTGTTGCTATTATACAAACATTCACAGGCTTTTTGTGGACATATTTCCATTTCTCTTGGGTAGATAACTAGGAGTAAAGTGTATATTTAATTTTTTAAAAACCTATAAACTTTCAAAATTGAGTGTACCATTTTGCATTCCCACCAGCAAAGTATGAGAGTTCCAATGGCGCCACATGCACCATCTGCACTTGGTATTATCAGTCTTTTCAATTTTAGCTATTCTGGTGGGTGTGTACTAATACTTCATTGTGGTTTTGATTTGTATTTCCCTTGTGACTAATGATGCTGCGTATCTTTCTACGTGCTTATCAGCTATGAATTGGCCCAATGCAGTAGCAGTTTTACATAAGTAAACACTTCTCAAAACAGTTGTTGCTTGCCCTGAAATGGTTGTTTTAAATAATTTGTCCAGTTTTATATTTCTGTGTGTGTGTGTGGGGGGGGAGGGTAATAGCCCAAACTCCTCACACCAGAAGTAGTCTTTGAACTGGATGTTGAAAGGTAAATAGAAGTTACTGTGTAGAAAGTTTGGGAAACAATAATAGTTTTGTCACTTAAATACTGGGTCTAAAGATAATGAGTCCTTTTCCTCACAGAGCAGTACACAAGTACAGTACACTGTGATAAACGCTCTAATAGGAGTATGCCAGGGGGCTATGAGGATACTTAGGAGGGATGGGTACCAAGGAGGATCCAGACGACCAGGGACGGTCTGAGCCGAGTGGGAGTTAGGCAAGTGAGAAGGGCCGGGTGAGCATTACAGGCAGATGAGAAAAAAGGCACTGCACCTACCGTGGAAAACACACATTTATAAAATTTCACATGTACCAGTCCATAAAGTAAATCTCTAGAAATTATCTGACCACAGCATAAGTGAGAAGTCATTACGAAAAGGTAACTGAAAAAACCCTATGCATTTAGAGAACACACATGTGAGCACATGCTTATGCACATGCCACACATAAACTTCTAAATAACCCATGGTTGAAGAAGAAATCTTAATGGAAATTAGAAAATGTTAGAAATAAAAATTTAAAAAATACTATGTATCAAAATCTGTTGTTTTAGGAAAGCAGCTATAAAAAAGTGCTACAAGGAAAGGAGAAAGGCTGAAATTAATAAACTAAGCATCCTAATTATGAATTATCAAAAATACCAGCAGAATCAACCCAAAGAAAGTAAAGGACAAGAAAAGAAAGAAATTAATGAAATATAAAACAAAATAGAAGATGAGCAAGGCTATCCATTGGTTCTTTGAAAGGATTAATAAAATGAGCCAACCTCTGGTGAGATTAAGAAAGAAAGGCATAAGAAAACATCATTTATAAGAAAAAAGTAGATGCCATAGATACAGCAGATATCTAAAAGATAAAATTATATATTATCAATATCTTCACACCAATTAATCTGAAAACAAACAAGAGACAAATTTCTCAAAAAATATACATTATCGAAACTCACTGAGAAGAAATAGAGTAACTGAATGATTTAACAACCATTAAAGAAATTTAATGAGTAGTTTTAAAAAATTCTTCCTACAAAGAAAGCACAAGGATCAGAGGTGAGTTCAAAAACAGATATTCTTATTCAAACTTTTTCAGGAAATATTTAAAAAATAGGACACATCTCAACTAGTTTCAAAGGTCTAGGACCTGGGATAACCTTGATGCCAAAAATGAGACAAAGTTAATATACAAAGGAAAATTATAACCCAATCTCACTCATGGCTACAGACATAAAAATTCGAAACAAAATATTCACAAACTGAAGCCAACACTATATTTAAAAAAAAAAAAGAAAAGAAAAGATTGACTGTCATGGCTAAGTTGGATTTATTCCAGAAAGCCAAAGTTGATTCAACATTTTTTTAAAAGCCTATTAATATAAATCACCACATTAATAGGTTAAAGGAAAAATATAGATGCAGAAAACATGATAAGATTCAACATTCATGATAATTACTTTTAGTTAACTGGGAATAAAAGAAAAAACCTCTTTGGTTTTCCCCAAGTCTGGGAAACTACACATAGTATAATAACGGCCAGATGAGAAAATTGACCTGCGAAAGGTTAAATGATTCGCCCAAGGTCATGTATCAACTTCAATAGTAGAGCAAAGACCAGCCCACATCTTAATTCTCAACGTTTTTCTGTAAAACCATGTTGGTGTCAAAAAAATACAGCTTTTCAGAAAACAAGTTAGAATATTCAAGACTTCCCATTATACATATCACATTTATTTGAATCTCAAACATTACCTCTTTCCAAAATTTGTAAAATATCTTTTTCCTTGACGTTCTTCCATTTGTTAGATCTTATCCTCAGCTGCTACTTCCAACTTGCCTAGTTGCTAAGGGGAGAACTTGTGTGTCTAAACTCAAAACGTTCTTCACATCATACCACATCACATTTTTCACATTTCACAACACAACGTATTTAACAATACCAAGAAAGGGCTGGTTTTAAATGGCTTATAGATCCTCCTGTTTACTTACTTAACTGATGGACTCTTTCTACTTAGATGAAACTCACCTTTATTCAGAAAGAATTTTGTTCTCTGTCAGCTTGTTATTGAGGCAAGAATTGCCAACAGAACCATCTTTAACTTCTAAAAATGTCCAAACACCACAGCAACATATGTGCAGGTATTATTGAACAAGCCAGCTCTTTTTCAAAGGTACAATTTTGATTCCCCATTAAATAACTTTCTATTGAGTCTTGATAAGGTGTTCAACATCAACAAATACTTATTAAGCTTCTACTATGTCCCAGACAATCTACTAGGTAAGAGCTAAATAGGCAATTTGCTGCCATGATACACAAATTAAAACATAACTAATTATCTCTGTACAGGAATTCTCTGAATTGGAAGAGAGGCAACACTTTCTAATTCTCATTATCTTAGAAACTGAAACTTTAAATCCATTAGTAGAACACTAGCAGATTTTGTGCTCTTTTTTTTTTTTAATTTATGATTGAGTTTAGAGATGTTGTTTCATTTTATTATAAAATGTGAAATAGATTAGTTGACCCCATTTGGATTCCATTTCAATATTACTACTAGTGAATATTTTTTCCATTTAAGAAAATCTTTTATCTTTGTATCTTATGCTTTATTTCCACATTAGAAAGATTTTAAATGCTTAAAATTGTTATTTCATTTTTACAACATACCATTTTAAATATAATGTATAAAAAGAGCAAGTCTAATAAAATACCTTTTTTTGTGTTTCCTGTGTATTATTAATCATTTAAAGTGCAATTTCCATAATGTATCAACTTTAAAATGTAAGCTATTAATATCAGCTCCAGAATATTCCCAGGTTGGTACATAGTAAACTTAAAAAAATTAAGGTCATTATATTTGATTGAACAGATTAAAAGTGTGTGTGCAAGTCAATAGCCTTCCCACCCACCATTCTCATAAAGACCTGGGTTGATGACTGCAGTCTATATCCCTAGAGACTGTTCTCAATGAGCCTCTGGGCTTCTAAAATTCAGGTACTCTGCTCACTGTTTCGCTGAGATCTGCAGCTGCTCTGCCATTTTAGTGAGGTTATTTCCTAACTGCTATAGTTTGAGTATGGTTTGGCCCCACCAAGTCTCGTGTTGAAATGTGATCCCCAGTTGGATGTGGGGCCTGGTGGGAGGTGTCTGGGTCATGGAGGAGGATCAATCATGGATGGCTTAGTGCCGTCCTCACGGTAAGCCAGTTCTATCTCTATTAGATCCCAGGAGAATTGCTTGGCACCCCCTTCCCCATCTCGTTTGCTCTCTAGCGGTGCGATCTCTGCACACACCAGCTTCCCTTCATCTTCTGCCATGAGTGGAAGCAGCCTGAAGCCTGCACCAAAAGCAGATGCTGGCGCCATGCTTCTTGTACAATCTGAGGAACTGTGAACGAAATAAACCTCTTTTCTTCAAAAATTACCCAGCCTCGGGTATTCCTTTATAGCAACATAAAAATGGACTGGGACTCTAAGGATCCAGATAAAACGTTCCTCCCTTGCTTTTTTTTTTTTTTTTTTTTACTTTTTATTCTTAATCATTATACTTCTATAGAAACACAAAAGCTAAATTATATTACAGAAGTTCAAATTCATTTGAAATCTTTAAGAACTTTGTCTTTGCATACTTTCTCTGCAACATGGTATGTACTCACTGTAGTAGTCATCTGATTTTTTTTAAATGTTAAACATCTAGGCTCTCTTTCTCTTGGGAGAACTGTAACATCCCCACTCTTAGCCCAGTTGTGGGGGTTAATCTGCCTCCACACCTGAGTTTCAGGGAGAATCTGGTATAATCCAATGCATGTATTTTACCTCCTGATCACCAGAACTTGGTTCAGAGACAGGGATAAGCTTGAAATTGCTGAGGTCTACCATATGGAGCCTCAATCCAGAAGAAACAGCTAAGAAATTGATCTTGTTGATACAATTTAAGCTCCAAATCAAGGTAGGTCCACGAAAAACAAAGTTGGGTTTTGATATGGTTCTATGTATTCATTTAAATGTAGGGATATCAAAAATAAAGCCAAATGTGAAGGTCTGCCTAAGGAAAATTGGACAATTTGCTCACTGTACTCCCACTGTTAAAATACTCCCTTTAGCTAAGCCTATCCTGAAATAGGATAAACATACTGCTAGTAGCACACATTCCAATCACCAGGGCAGTCTTTCATCTCTGCAGAAATAATACCAATCAGTGGTTCCTAAAAGCTGGTCTGCACACTGGTATGTATCAGTGACATTTCCACCAGTCCTCAGCATTCTTTTCAGATAAGTTCTACTGCTATATGATGGCAAGCAAAGCCATGAGCCAAGTCCCAGGCATAAGCGGGGTTGGGGCTCAGAACATACTACTCCAAACTATGGTGCCTTGGCATTAAAGGAGATTGGAAGTCTTCAGAAATAGCTTCAGAAGCAAAGTCTCTCTTTCTCTGCCTTCCTGTCTCCTGCCCTTCTTTCTCCCTAAAATAAGTCATAAAAACCAGAACATCTCTCTCCCAAAGCAAGCCATAAGACCTAAAAATATTACTCTAACCTGCCCCTGCCTTTCTCTATAGGAGCTGGCCATAAAGAAATTCTCTGACCCGCCTTGTCTGATAGTAGGTCATGAGACCCTTGTTCTAGAGGGGTCTTGCTCCATACCCAGGAGGAAGGAAAGCTACAGAGAGGCCAAGAAGAATCTGAACAGACAGGCCTTGCTGGGCTTCCCTTCAGTCTATTACCATTAAATCATACTTCTTTGTCCAATCACAGTCCTACACGGCTGTCCATTCTTCATCAAACCTAAGCATAAAAATACAAGATAATTTCCCCTGGGTCTTTGGGTCTTCATTTCTAAAGGCTCCTATGTCATGTAAAACTTTAGTTAATCTGTTATACCTTTTTCTTTTTTTAACCTGCCTTTCGTTATAGACGTGTCAGCCATGGCCCTTATGATGGGTGAGGAAAGGCATCACACCTTTCTGCCCCTACAGTGGCAACTGTAAGAGGGTGTTCTGAAACTTCCCTTACTCTCACTAACTAGGCAACTGGTCTGAACTTTTCTCCCAGACTATTCGGGGAGAAGGCAGGAGAAGCAACTGGAGACATGGAGGCTATCGTTCTGTGGCTTTTAAGTATGCCTAAGATTATGTGCCTTCCACTATAGCCATCACACTTAAACACAATCAAATTTACAAGGAAAGAATGGTGACAAAAACAAAATCCTAGAACAAGTTGACATTTGAGTTCTAGTCTGTGGCAAATAGATTCCTAAGATGACAAACTTATATCTAGACCACAATTAAATATTACAAAATGGACATTAGTTATAAATTTCTACATTTGGATTTTGAAAAGTATATCCTTTTCCAGACATGAGTAAAATACTTCCTTCTATTGTAAAGGACTGTCCTTTATTCTAACTGTAGATCCCTCTTTGTGTAAAATGAAAATATTTTTTCTTTTCTGACATCAGGATGATAGTAAAATAGTAGCATTTATTTTGCCAAGTACATTTAAAAAACTGTCAACCTTAGGTTGGACCTATCCACTTAACTTTTTAATATTAAGAGTCCATGACCTTCAAAAGCTTAAAGAACACTGAGACATAGTGTAGGCTGAACAAATTTCCATTTCCATTGCTAGCCATAAACTACCCATGCCTGACATTTAAACAAAAAAATATATATAACGTACTAGTTATCTCTCATTTTAAAAATAATATATTTTACTTTATAAATTTTTGCCTAAGATTTTAATTAAAATACAGTAGACCCCCTTATCTGTGGGGGTTATGTTCCAAGACCCCCACTGGATGCCTGAAACCATGGATAGTGCCAAACCCTACATGGACTATGTTTTTTCCTGCACATACATACCTATGACAAAGTTTAATTTATAAATTAGGCACAATAAGAGATTAACAACAATAATAATAACAGAACAATTATAACAATATACTGTAATAAAAGTTATGTGAATGTGGGGTCTCTCTCTCTCTCAGAATACACCATTGCACTGTACTCATTCATTTAATCTTTTTTGACCGGTTGAGCACGGGTAACTGAAACTGCAGGAAGCAAAACTGCAGATAACGGGGGATACTGTGACTTAAGGAAATACACCACACGGAGATGTTACAAAAATACCAAGGAATTATAGATAGACAACAGATACTGAGACCTCTTTTAATAAGAAATACACAACAGAAAAAAAAAATAAACCATTTTTATACACCATTTACGCATTAATTATGAACCATAGCAGTAAAAGCTTTCCGGACATTGGCAAGAAAAGCTGAAAAATTGTTGGTCTTCCTTACATTCTCTTGAAATTCTGCTAGGCATTCAAGGTGAGGAGCACTATCTGACACTAGAAAAAAAATCAAAGATAATTTAAATGAGATTTTTCTTGTGGCAGAGAAGTATTGCTAATTTAGATACTCTCCATCTGATCTGAATGTCAATTTCATTTTAATGAAATGCTTTGAGCATAAAATGATACACTCGATTTTCATATTCTAATTATCTTTTGGACCTTTCCTTTCTTTAAGCTCTAAATATTCAAATCTTAAGTACTATAATCTTGCTTTAAATTTAAACAGATGGTATTCAAGGACTGAAGAGCTTAGTAATGCAGAATGCCATTTCCCATCCTCTTAAACCTATATATTTTCTTTTAACTATTTAAACTGTTTTAATAGTTTGTTTTAACTGTTAAGTCATTTTTCTCTGCAAAACTTTGGCCTGACTGACTTCTGGTTTCTGGCCACTGGATTAAAAAAAGAACTTTCAATGCCAATCCTAATAAGTATGGAAAGAAATATCTAAAGTTTTACAAGTGAAATGGAAGGCATTAGAAAATGTGGTTGCTATTCCAAGAGTGGTATCTACAGGGCCTACTAATCAAATGAGGCTCAAAAAAAAATCACAAATAACAGTATGGCCCTCTATGTAGTTGTACCAGCTAGTATACTAGGAGCAAGTCTCCAGTGAGGGTGGTCAAAGGAAAAGAATGATCCAGCTTTCTCTGCCATCGATCCTGTCCTTTGTCCAAAGGAAAGAAATCCAACAATATCAGATTTCCAGCTCTTTGGTACAGACTGCTTAGGAAATAAAGTCCATGTCTATAGTAGAGAAAGAACAGCAAAGAGCATTTGGTTCAAAATTTATCTTGTAGATTCTATTTTAACATACTACCGAATACCATCAGACTATATAGTAATAGAGGATATCCAATTTAGAGAAAATTGAAAAGCTAGGTAAGAGGTTTTATGGGCTTGCTTTTTAAAATCTAGCACTCATTAGACTGGAAGATACAAGATAATTTCCCCTGGGTCTTTGGGTCTT
>NW_012149063.1:2224166-2229865 GCF_000956105.1 Propithecus coquereli
TTTAGCTTTTTTAAAAGTTCTCTAAAAGGACAATTCATATTTGCATATGAAATGCAGTGATCTTTGGGATTTTTAGACTTTTCAGCCACTGTGGCCCTGTGCCACCCTGAAAAGACGTTACTTATTAAGACTCCCAGATAATATCTATAAATCAAAACCATATTCACATCCTTTAGAAGACTATATCCCAAGAAGCGTGACTGCAAAAGGAAGCAATAGCTTGTGGGAATTTTACTTCCTTTCATACTACTTTATATCCTGATTCAAATAACATTTTGGGACGCTAATCTTAAATACTAGTTAAGAGATATTAGTACATACCTTCGTACTCCCTTGCTTCATTTAGATGCAGGGAAAACATAAATGGGCTCTCAGGATGTTTAGGGTCAATATTAGTGAATATAAACTGCAACTTATCACCTGAAAAAAAGAGATTAAATTACTTAGTATGAGAATATTTTAGTATGTCGAAGCTTTCATTGGAGATAAGCTTTCTTACCATCTTTAATCAGTATCTGCACTGCTAAGTATATATTGTCACTTAACCAACATCTCCAAATGTAGAAGTTACAAATTAGTTTCAAAATATACTGTAGTTTAAATATCACAACAAAAACATGGTCAACAAAAGAAAAAAATAGATAAATTTGGCTTCATTAAAATTAAAGAGCTTTTGTTTTTAAAGAACCTTTGTTCTTTAAAGAACAAAGGTTCTTTAAAAACATTATGAAGAGAAGGAAAAGACAACCTACAGAATTGAAGAAAATATTTGCAAACCATTTCTCTGATAAGAATGGAATACAGAGAATATATTTAAAAGAAAAACCACTCAATTCGATAATGGGCAAAGGACTTCAATGAACTCTTACTCCAAAGCATGTATGTCCAATAAGCACATGAAAAGATGCTCAACATCATTAGTCATTAGAGAAATGTAAACCAAATCTACAATGGGATACCATTTCACACTCAATAGGATGGCAATAAAATAAATAAACAAAAAATAACAGTGTTGGTGAGGATGTGGAGAAATTGGAACCCTACCACATTGCTGGTGAGAATGTAATATGGTGCAGCCACTGTAGTAAAAAATTTAGCAGATCCTCAAAAAGTTTAAATATAGAATTACACTATGACTCAGCAATTCCAATCCTAGGTATATAGTCAACAGAATTGAAAATGGAGATTCAAACAGATAACTGTATGCCAATGCTCATAGCAGCATTATTTGCAGTAGCCAAAAGGTAAAAATAACCCAGTGTCCACGAACAGATAACAGATAAATAAAATGTAATATATATATATGTATACACACACACACAATGGAATATTGTTCAGCCATAAAATGAAATGAAGTTCTGATATAGGCTACAACATGGATGAACCTTGAAAATATAACACTAAGTGAAATAAACCAGACACAAAAAAATTATTATGTGATTCCGCTTATATGAAAATATCTAGAATAGATAAATTCATGGAGACAGAAAGTAGTTTAGAGGTTGCCAGGGACTGGGAGAGGAAAGAATGAGCAATTAGTACTTAACAGGTACAGAGTTTCTGTTTGGGGTGATGAAAAATTTTGGAAATAGATAGTGGTTGGTGATGGTTGAACAACACTGTGGATACGATTAATGTCAATGATAAGAGTTTAAGTTATAGATCAGGCACAGTAAGAGATTAACAACTAAAAATAAAATAGAACATTTATAACAATATATTGTAATAAAAGTTATGTGACTATGGTCTCTCTCAAAATATCTTATTATACTATACTCATCCATTTAATATTTTCAAGACCGTGGATAAGGGAGGACTACTGTATTTCTAAAACCGAAAAAAGTATGCCAGAATCCAAATGTTATTAGAAGCAACACATGTATTAAACAATAGATAAATGATTGAATAAGTTAAAAATTACTCTATGAAGGCTATAGCAACTGGAGAAATGCTAACGGCACAAGGTCAGTAAGAACAAAGAACAGAAATTATTTGCATGTTGACAAACGTGCCAAAAATATATTTATTAAAATATTTAACAATGAATAACCAAAGCATCATTAACTGTGTTAGAGTGATAAAAAAAATTAAAATTTGCCATTTTAACCATTTTTAATTTTTCCCTATTTTCTGAAAAGTTAATAATGTGGTCATTATTTTAGCTGATGATATTTTTTAAATTTCTCTCTACTTAAGAAAAGACATACTTTTCTAATCTCCTATGTTTTACTTATATTAGCATACTTACCATAAATTTTTCGAATTTCTAGTCCAAGTCGATCTTTATACAAGTCTGCAGATTTCTGCAGTCTTTTCAACCTCTCTGCATTGGCTTTGCTAGCCGTAGAAATTGCTATGATTAAAAAGCACACACAATATCAAATATTTAAAATAATTAATGCTCATTTTTTAAAATTAATTTTTTAAAACTTGAAAACAACTATAACAATAATGCCAAGCATGAGTCTGCTTATTTATTCAGTTTCTCTCTCTAGGAATTAGCAAAGAAAGCTCTGTTCATTCAAGTTGGAAGGGAAAATTGCTCAAGAAAATACATACAGATACTGAGAGGAATACGTTTTGTTCCATTTTATTTTGTAGTTCTGTTCTCTTTTATTATGTAGCAGCCTGAATAAATAGGACAGGGATTTGCATGGCTAGCATAGAAAGGATTCATTTACACTATTTTGCTTTTTCTGTACAGCCAAGTATATATTAATTGCTTCATGGGAAAAGTATTCTATTCTATTCCTTTGAGCGTAACTATTTCTCATGAGAGATCAGCCTTATTTCATGCTAGTTTAGAATTTTTTTAAAGGTATCACAAGAGTCCCTAAGTAATATTTAGCAGAAGAGAAATAACATCACAATTTAGACTTGGATAAGAACTCTACAAGAAAAAACATTAACAAAACAAATTTTTCTATTTTTAAGAGATTTGAGGAATTGATTACTTAGTTTATGGGCAAAAAAGACTCCTTTCTAAAAGAAGCATTCATTTGAATATAAAAGTTTTTTAGACAAAGAGACTTTGCAGCATAGTAAGAGTGTTTAATGATACTCAGCAGAGAATGTACGGTCTATAAATTATGTTGCACAATAACAATATTACACAACAATAAATGTATGCTGCATAAATTACACTATACCTTCTCCATAGCAAATCTTATTTAGTGACACAATTTCCCACTCTGCTTAATTAAACCTTCACATCAGTTTCCTTATTACTAGTTATATTAGAAATCAAAGGACAAGGCCTTTTAAGTAAAACAAAAGAAAATAAAACTCACTTAGCTAACTTTAATGACACCTTGCAGAGATGAGTAGCTGGTTATGCCCTGAAGTACTGTAATCCATTTTTTGCAAAGAGCTAGAGCAGGCAAGATATACATAATAATTGTGAACCATCACTACTTCCAAATTTAGATTTATGTTTTAAATATGTTTACAACTAGAAACTTACTTTCCTTCTTCCTAGAATACTCTTCCTTAAGATCCTGGATACTTGCAGTCAGTACTTCCAATTCCTGCTTTTTGCCTTTTACTTCAGCAATCAACTTTAACAAGTTATCTTTTTTTTCTTGAATGAGTATATTCTGCTTGCCGATCTCTGTAAGAAGCACAAGGTGTTAGCTAAAATATGTATGCTGTGCTCTCTGACATATATCTAAGAAAAGACCAAAATTCATTGACTTTCATAAGATTAATGTTTTGATTGACAAGCATTTCCTAATGATTCAAAAATTATAAAAGAACAGAAAGAAAAAAATCCAAATCTATTCTCTCCTAATGTTTTTGAAAACAAAACTGAGACAGAAATGCTTTTTAAATTGAGGATACCAAATTAAACCAAGAAATAGAAAATCAGACAATCATGACCCCTGCAGCTCTCCCCTCCAAATAAGTACATAAATAAGATCCACCAACAAAAACAAACCAACTCTAGAAGATGGCTTTACACAGTACTTTGAGGAAATAGCTCTTCTCATGCTATATAAATTATTCCAGAACATACCAAAAAGATAGAAAGAAGTAAAGAAAGGTAGGCAGGTAGACAAATCTTACAATGTTAGCATAATTCTGAAATTAAAATTCAAAGATAGCACCATCCCTTTACCCACAACCACATAAACTAATGTCACTTAAATACACAGATGTAAAAATGCTTAAAATATTATTAATAGCTGACATTAAAAAAATCCACTAAGAGCAACTACAGTTTATTCTAAGGATATATAGTGAAGGTGTAATATTAGGAAAACCATCTGAACAAGCATGGAAGAGACAATGCTATATAAATTTAGCGCCTACTCCTTATACTGACTTTTAAACTAGATTGAAAGACATTTCTTTAACATGATAAAAATAAAACAAAAACCTTTCAAATCTCCTAATATATATTTGGCATTTCCAAAAGGAATAAAATAGATGCCTGTTATCATTGTCATTTAATATATTCCCTATTAGTTTCTGGCCAACACAGATATATAATCGGTAAAACTACTGAAAAAGAAAAAACTATTTTCATTATATGTAGACAATTGACATCTATCTACAATACTCAGAAGAATCTACTGAAAATCTATCAGAATTTGCAGTACTACATAAAATATCACGATGTTGATACTTTAATCTCCTCCATGAATGTCAGAATCATGAACGTTCTTAATGCATCTAGAATGGTGAATGCTTTCCAGAAGGTTTTTAATTTGTTTTTCCCAGGTCTATTGGAAGAATCGCTATCTATGGCAGCTATAGTCTTACAGAATGTATTTCTTAAATAACAAGACTTGAGGCCAGCCTCGGTGGCACACACCTATAATCCCAGCACTTTGGGAGGCTGACTCAGGAGGATCACTTGAGGCCAGGAGTTTAAGACCAGCCTGGGCAACATAGCCAGACTCTGTCTCTACAAAACATAAAAAAATTGGCCAGGCATGGTGGCGTGAGCTATAGTCTTAGCTACTCGGGAGGCTGAGGCAGGAGGATCCCTTAAGCTGCAGTGAGGTATGATCCCAGGACTGCTCTCCAGCCTGGGCAGCAGAGCAAGACCCTCTCTCTAAAAAAATAAAAAAGACTTGAAGGTAGAAATTACTCCTTGATCCATGGGTTTCAGAATAGATGTTAGTGGTCATGAAAACAATAATCTCCTTGTACATCTCCATCAGACCTCTTGGATGACTAGATGCATTGTCAACAGGCAGTAATGTTTTGAAAGGAACCTTTTTTCTGAGCAGTAGGTCTCAACAGTGGGCTTAAAATATTCAGTAAACCATGCTGTAAACAGATGTGCTGTCATCTAGGCTCTATTGTTCTATTTCTAGGTCACAGGCAGAGTAGATTTAGCATAATTCCTAAAGCCCTTTAAGATTTTCAGAATGGTAAATGAGCACTGGCTTCAATTTAAAGTCACCAGCTGCATTAGTTCCTAACAAGAGAGTCAGCCTGTCCTTTGAAGCCAGGGACTGACTTCTCTCTCATTATGAAAGTCCTAGATTGCAACATCCTCCAATAGAAAGCTGTTTCATCTACATTAAAAATCCATTTAGTGTGGCCACTTCCACCAGTTTTCTTAGCTAGATCTCCTGGACAACTTGTAGCAGCTACTGCTTTAGCATTTGCTGCTTCACTTTGCACGTTTTTTTTTTTTTTTTTTTTTTTTTTTTTGAGACAGAGTCTCACTCTTTTGCCTGGGCTAG
>NW_012149063.1:2230575-2244935 GCF_000956105.1 Propithecus coquereli
AAAAAAAAAAAAAAAACTTTTCTTTTGCATTCACAACTTGGTTATTTGGCACAAGAGGTCTAGTTTTTGACCTATCTCAGTTTTCGACATGCCTTCTTCACTAAGATTTATCATTTTTAGCTTTTGATTTAAAGTGAGAGATATTCAAGTCTTTTTTTCATTTGAACACTTAGAGACCATTGTAGGGTTATTAATTGGCCTAATTTCAATATCGTTGTGTCTCAGGGAATAGGGTGGCCTGAGGAGAGGGAGAAAGAAGGGAAATGGCAGGTCCCTAGAGCAGTCAGAACACACACTACATTTATTCATTAAGTTCGCTGTCTTCCATGGGCGTGGTTAGAGGAGCTCAAAACAATTACAACTGCAACATCAAAGATCACTGATCACAGATCACCATAACAGATACTTTCAATTTGTAAAAATCACTACATTTGCGAAGCACAATAAAACGAGGTATGGCTCTACCAAAATACAGGCTTTTTATATCTATCTCAGACACTGGCCAGCACTCATTACCCCTTCTTGACTCTAATCCTCCACCCTCCCAGACTTCCCCAGGTTCCCCTCACTACCCTACAAGTCTTCCTATACCTCTGAAACTCTCAGGTTCTGCAAATATCCACACTTCTCTCTCACACACACATGCTCAAAATAAAAATAACAAAGCCTGCCCATAAATCTGGCCAGACCTCTCTGCTGGGAAAGGGAACAACACTCGCAGGGCCGCTCCCTCCTCTGTTGGCTGGAAAACAGGTTCAACTACTGCAACTTGGGGCCCACTGCCCAGAGACAGTGTTCCCAAAGTGCTAGTCAAGGGGCTAAATAGGGCAAGAAGGCTCTAAAAGCCTAAAAACTCTAGGGCAGAGGGTACTGAGGTCAAATAAGCAGAGCCAGCAGAGCTTGAGTGGTGCTTCATGAATTTTTGAATTAAATTTCTGGTTTTACTAATATTTAAATGAAATCTGAACACTTTAAAATCAAAGGCCAATTAATAATACCAGTAGTCCAGCATTATCGCAAATAAACCAAAATGTCTATATTGTCATTTAATTCCAGTATTGTAATTATAAGTAAATACGTGTTCCAAGGATAAGTGATTTTAGAAAACATTTTTCTTAAATAAGTTAGTCCACCACAGAACTTGCAAGGACCGTAAATACCATGAATCTTCAAAAGGGAAATACACTATGATCTGTTTCCCAAATTGAACCGAGCATGGAATTCTCAGTGCTGGAGGAACACCTCTCAAGACCAGCATTCCTGAGGCAACAGGGAAATCTCATTTACAGTGGTAACAAAATATTCAGGAATAACCTAGATCAAAAAATATGTGGGCTCTGTATGAAAAAACACTGCATAACTTGCTTGAGACACATATTTGACCTAGATAAGTGATGAGACATTTTATGATTCTAAATATTATAAGGATGCCAATATTTCCCAAATTCACTTCTATATTTAACTCTGTCCCAATGGGAAGAAGGGAAAGGGAGGATCTAATAAAAGTAATTATTTATTTGATGAATACACAGGTGAAAATATTTAGGAAAATATGGAAAGAAAAATATCAAGGAAAGAACTTGCCCTATCAAGTGTAGCATTTGTGATTGTGACACTATAACACAATAGTGGGGTACTAGTTGAAGAACTGACACATGGCTCAGTACAACAAAAAAGACATCCCTAAACAAACATTGGCACATCTAGGAAGTTAATGTGATAATAAAATATCATCAAATCATGGTCCAATGGTAGATTATTTCCTAAACAGTGCTGAAATCCAAAATAAATTCCTTATTTATTAAATATTTAAACATAAAAGGAAATCTTACAAAACCTGAAAGGCAATATCTGTGAATACAAAATTAACTAATATGGGGAAAGATCTTTTGACACAAAGGCAAAAAGAATCAAAGAGAAAGGCATATATGGCTACATAAAAATTAACATACAGGTGAAAAAATTCATATCTGACTCAAACGAGAATAAAATTCTACTATATGCTAGGTACTTTGTTCAACACCATATATTTACACAAATTTACTTAAGTTTCACAATAATATTATTATACAGGTCTTACTGTCTTTTTTAAAAGAAGAGCAAAAAGACTCAGCATTCAGTAACTTGCCCAAAGCCGTATTTGCTAGGATGCAATAAATAATAAGACCCGCATTCAAATTCAGGTCTTGACTTCAAAGGCAATGCTTTTGTCCATTATCATCTTCCAATAATGCATTACCCTTTTACTCTAAAGAGGAAGACACAAATACAAATTCCTAAGAAAAAGGCAGATGAAGCACAGAATGCAGATGGTTAATAAATATGAAAGATGATTTAACCTGAGAGTAATCACAGAAATGTAAATAAAGCAGCAACATTCAATTTTCATTATAACAATGTTTACAAAAATAACAGCTAGTGTTGAGAAGAATGCAAAATGCTAGGGTCCTTCTGGAAAGTATTTTTGATGTTGTAAAATAAAAGAGCCTTAAAGATATTTATGTCCTTGGACCCAGCTATTTCATTTTTACAAAATTACTGTAGGAAAATAGGGTATGTGCAAATATTTACACATAAAAATTCTTTTTCAGTGTTTATAATGATGAAAAGCTGAAAATATCCTCAATGGCTAAGAAGTAAATGATTAAAATATGGTATATCAATAAAATGGAAAATATTTTCAAAGAATTTAGGTGGGAAAATACTCTCAAAGTCGAAAAAAGGAAAAATATGATAGTCATAGAGATACCATGAACACAATTTGTTTAAAAATCTACATAGCACATGAAAATTAAAAGCTATTAATAGAAAGCCATTTTGTTAACTGTAGTTCTCAACATTACAGATGATATTTTTTGTTTACTTTTCTGTATTTTCCAAGGATTTGGACATGATTGTATATTATGTCAAGTATAATTTAAAAATAAGCATCAGAATTACCAGAAAGAAAAATGCTACTATTTAAAGAAAAGTATTAAATTGTACTGCAAAAGAAATCCAGATTTAAAGTCAAAATGTCTCAGCTCCAACGCAGCTCATCAGTTGTTACCCAAGGACCTTGGTCAAATCACAACTTCTAAAACTCTTTTCCTCATCTGAAAAATGGGAATAATGGCTGCCCCATTCACTGGGGTTAGAATATCCAACGATGCTGTGGAAAATTTTAAGCTAGTATGTTGACATATAAATACTATATATGTGAGTGTTTTTATTATAACATCTGAAGAACTGTGTGGATTTGTGGCAATACAAATGTAAGGACCCTCGATGTTGCGTGACTATTACTGTATGTGTACACAGTTGGCTGTTTCTTATCCCCCAGGACTGATATTTCAAACTTTCACTCCTGCTCACTACAGACACCCTCCCTCCAAAGTTGGTCAGTATGCTACGATGGAAAGAGCATAGACATTTTGGCTACAAACTCAGACTTTAGGCAAGTTTCTTAACCTTAGTGAGTTTCAATTTTCTCAGCTGTCAAACAGGGATAATCTCTTGGAGTTCAGGATTTAAGATAATTTAAGAGCCTGCCCATGGTAGATGCCTGTCACTTTCAATAGATGGTCTTACTGCTTGCAATAACTAGATGGAACAGATGCTCCAGGTGGGCCAGAATTTTTGGCTGTTTGTTCTTTGCAATATATTCCTAGAAGAGTACCTGGCACAAGATAGTAGCTCAACAAACATCTGGTGAGTGAATGAATTCCCTCAGTCGTTCCTACTCCCTACACAGTATCTTCATCCTTATTTGACCTATCTGTGACTTCCCAGTGCTGACAACAACCTTTCTTTGTTCTCTCCTCTTTTAGTTTCTCTGACCTTCTCTTACTTCCTTTGTTCTCCAGTTACTAATTCTGTCTTTCCTGATCCTTTCGATTTACCTCCCTCTCAAATTATAGAGAGGAAAATGTAATGTTTTGAATGTGAATGAGGCCTTTTGAGTCAATCTGATGATCCAGGGCACATCACAATCTCTTTGAGCCGTAATATCACCAGTAAAATAGGAATAATACCTACTTTGGAAACTGTCACGAGGATTGAAGGAGACAGTGTATGTAGACTTTAGCACAGCACTTGACACGTAGTAATGATTCAGTAAATATTATCACCATCCTAAGCTCTCTTCTTTCACTCTACACATTATTCCACAGCTTCAACCCCCAAAATACACTAAACACTCCCAATCTCTATCTTCAGCAAAGACCACTTTCTTTGCTGGTCTCCAAATTGACAAATCCATTACCTACCAGATGTCTCCACCTGCAAGACCCACTGCACAATAAACTCAACATATTTAAAACTGAACCCATCTATGTTTCCTTCCCACTCATAAAAACATGCTCATCTTCTAATTTCTCATTTAGTAAATAGATCACCAATGAACACACTTTGAGACTCACAGAAATAAAAATTGACAGTTTCAAACTTAATTTTTTTTTTTTTGAGACAGAGTCTCACTTTGTCTGTCTCCCTGGCTAGAGTGCAATGGCATCATCATAGCTCAATGCAACCTCAAACTCCTGGGTTCAAATGATCCTCCTGCCTCAGCCTCCCCAGCAGCTGGGACTATAGCTGTGCACCACAACACCTGGCTAATTTTTCTATTTTTTTCTGTAGAGACGGAGTCTCACTCTTGCTCAGGCTGGTCTCAAACTCCTGGTCTTAAGCAATCCTCCTGCCTCGGCCTCCCAAAGTGTTAGAATTACAGGCGTGAGCCACCACACGTGGCCTCAGACTTAATTTTCTAATGCCCAGGGATTCTACAAACAAAAAGTGTTTAAAGGACTCAAACTTAGTATCACTCTTACACACATGCACGTGCAAACAAAGAGGTTTTCCTTTTTACTTATGGTGACAGAGGGGATAAAAGAAGCAGTGAAAGCGCATGGAAGCTTCAGGGAAGCTTAGAAAGTGAATATGGGTAAAAGTCATAACCTACCAGGGCAACAAAGTCAAATGTCTTCACCGGCTACACAATGAGGAAAGTGGGTAAGGAGAGGGAAAAGGGAACTCTGCCAAATGTAGACTGTGGCAAATGAAAGAACACATGTCCCATGTAAGGATATTCCAATTTAGGTGTTTAAAACATGGTTTCAATAAACTGAGTATCTCTAGTGGAATCTGATCTGTGGCCACAAGTTTGCGGCCTGTGTGTGAGAATTCAATGAAAGCTACTGATCCACTGTGGACAATGTGGAGAGTGGCAGAAATGAGAAGGCAAGAATAGTAGTAAAAACGTGGAGAGAAGGACTGTCAGAGTACTGACCCTACCCCAAAGAGCTGAGAGAACTCCAGCTTTTCAATCCCCACATTGTGATGTCCCATGTGAAAGCAAACTCACTTTTTTAAAAAATTACTTGCATTTACACATCAGCATTGGCCAATCTCACAAGTACAATGCTGAATGAAAAGAAGGGACACAATGCATACAAAAGAATGCCACTTATATAACATTCAAAAACACGATACTAAACATACTGATAGGTTATTCTGGAAGGTGGGAGAAAAGAAAGGTGTAACATAGGATGTTCTTTCGTAAGCTGGATGGTGAATGTGAAAATGTTTATTATGTTTTATATATGAGTAGATGTATACGTGTGAACATAAACACACAAAATACACTGTTACTTGCATGAGGGAGTTCATGATAAAAACGTTTACTCTAAAAAAAAAACCTTGTGATTAGTTTTTCACATACGATTTTGATATTCCAGAAACATCTCAATCATTCGTTCCTCTTCCTTTAATTTCACAGACAGCTTTTCTGAAAGAAAAATTGGAATCAAAGTTTCAATTCAGCTGAAATAACACTAAAAAAACAAACAAGAACAGCAAAAACAGCATGTTACAAGTTAAGTTTAGGTACCTGCAAATGCTTTGATGGAGTCCTTGTAGGTATCTCTGAGCCCCACCATATGATAGGAGGTGTCAGTACTTTTGAATTTATTCCAAAATTCATTTATGGTTTTATCGAATAGCACCAGCTCATCCTCTACCATTATGAAGACAATGCTACAAATAGAACATACATGGTATTCTTTAAGAGTTATTGAAATCAAATCAGCCACATATTCCAACCAGGTATACAATACTTTGGTAATTTGGCCTTTGCTAGAAAATGGTTAGCAACTTATCTTTAATTCTACATACTCAAGGGTGGATCAAGCCACCTGGGCTTAATTGTGGTTAAGGTGCAGCGAGAATCCAGCAGGACACCTTTACCTCCTAGGAACTTGTGAGTAGGTAGATGCAATTGCACAGGACACTCACATGCTCTGTGACCCGGGGAAAATGACTCTAACTCCGTTTTCTCACAAGTAAAACTGGTGATTTGTAAGGCCCCTCCAACTATGACCCTTTCTGATTCCAACCTGGATCGCCAGGTGGCCAGCCCCCTCCCATAGGATAAGACCTCACACATCTACCCTGCCTCTTCCTCCAACTCCAGAACAGGAAAAATAACAGTAAAATGGAGCCAAGAGTGGGAACTTCGTGGGTTCAGCCCAAGACGTGTGCTGGACTCTCTGGGCCTCAGTACCCTCCTCTGTAAAAGGATGTCCTATAAAACTCCAGGTCCCATCAGTTCTCTGTGACGCTAAAATCTTCCCAGGAGGGCCAAAGGTATCTCCTGAGGGAAACCCAGAACGCTTCAGCTGCGCCGCTGCCCATCCGGCCAGGCCTCCGAGGCACAAACAGCCATAAAACGCGAATTTCACACACACCGCCCCGAATATACACATTCTGCCCCCCAAACCCACTTTCCCCTACGGCAACAGGAGGGACGAAGAGCCCAGCTCGGCGCCCACTCCCTCACCTTCTCAGGCAGGCCTGAGCCCCGCCGCCTTCCCCACACTAGATCTGTGCCACCTCCGGCCAACAGCAGGTCTCCAGACCCAGCTCCCGCGGCCCCGCCAACTTTCCGATTTCAAACCCAGGGCACCGCCCTCCACCCGCCTCCAGGTGGCCTCTCGGCTTCTGATTGGCTGATGGCAAGTGCTCTTCTTAAAGGGATTGGTTGATATCAACTTCCGAGATTCTCCGGAAACATAGGAAATGGAGCATTCTGGGATTCGTAGTTTTTTTTGGACGACCGTAAGACTCTTCGCTGTGCCTCTGAAAGTGTTAATATTAATAGCTCCCGAAGGACTCGCCCCAGGACAAGCCATTCATAGGCTTCAAATAAACGTTTCTGCAGCAAATATAAATATTGACCTTTAATCGTATTTTTTTGCAAAATATATACCCTCTTCTTTGTTATTTTTTGGTAAAGTTGACTCAAATTATGAGTGGGCAGAAACATCCAGACGGTCCTCACAATAGGTTTACAAAAAAATTCCTTCTTTTCTGCCCCTCCAGCTTCTCTAACAATAGTTTCGAGGCCCACAGGAACAGTATGTTACTATCTTGCATAACTAGAAGGGGCTCAAACTCTAGCAACATCACTTGCCATGTTCCTTGAGGACAGGAAAGAGGCACAAGCTAATCAACTCGGATTTGCCAAAACCTGGGCAAGCTGCGGTGAAATCGCATCGTCCAGGAACTCCAAATGGGTGAAATGTAGTCACTATTTGAAATCTTTTGGGTAAAGCTGAGGAAGAAACAAAAATAGAGGAAAAAAAACCCAGAGAATATGCTCTCTAAAGAATGGAAAATAAAGATGGCCAGTAATATGAAGCCAAAGTCATTATTTTCATCTTTGACTATGACATATTTGTGAAAATAAGGCCTCTTATTACAGACCAAAAGGCCTTCGCTCTACTACTGCTTCTTTTCATTGTCATTAACAATCGAAACACCAACAATAAAATAAATGTGTAAATAACATGCTCAGGGTTACCAGATATTGGCCATTCTATCCCCAAGAGATAAATTAAGACCTATGAAATCAGGACAACTTATTATTATTAATATTTAAAACATCATAATGTACCCAAAAATAAGCATCCCAGCTTATTTTTGGGTACATTATGTGGGACTGTTATTAATAAAGTTAGTTATATAGCTTGCTGCAATAAGTCTCCTTTCATTTCACAAATATTTGCCCAAGAACTTCTGATTTTCAGATTCTAATAGTATTTACCTTAAAGCAAAATTTTATGAGTGGAGCATCTCAGAACTTCAGCTGAATGAGTGATGGTGTTCATTTCCAGGGTTTTCACTGCCCTGGATTAGTGAACACAGTACTTAATAAGATTCTTGGAAGGGTCCTGACTTAGTACCATATTGATAAATTGCTCACTGAGTTTTTACACTGGTCTTCATCAGACTGAGTGAAGATTCTTGCTCTCTCTGGACCGTGGACTGAGGGGGGTGAGTGCCCTACCAATGCGCAATTTTTAGGACAGCCCCAGTGTGTCCACTGTCTTTTATTCTTTCTCAGGGCTCTTCCCTAACCAAGGTGTGAGGGAGAAATTCTATGTCATTTGTCCAAATGTTCATCTCTGGAAGACCGGTCAATGATTTCTTTCTAATTCCCCAAGTATGACTAGGACAACAAGCTCTTCTTTCTGCTCAGCTCATAGAATAAGGCCTCTAATTTTCTCAGCTTTAGAAAGGGAAAAACAGAAACCCCTCATTACCACCCACACAGTACCACCATCACTACCACCACAACCATACTTACGCGCCTTTCATTTCAACCCATCCAAGATTTGTTGAGTATCTGTTATGTACATGTACTGAGTTGAGAACACTTTCTTCTCTGGGATATACAGTCTGTGACCCAAGGTTGGGTTTCTGCAGGGTGAGGAATAGAAAGAGGGCACATCTTCCCAGTCTGGAGGTGTTTCTGAATGGTAGTTATAAAGACACTTGCTCAGACTGACTGAAAGCTCCACTGCTCCTTCCCTGAAAATTTAATTTTTTCTCTAATGGATGAAGGATCATGGGGTACAAGGAGGAAAGGTCATTGTCCTCTATGGCACCTACTTTTGCTGGGTAAATACTTTCCATCTTGGAGGCAAAGCTAAGGCTAGAAATGATAATGAGTAATGCCATGGCTTGGACCTGCTAAGTATATGAATCTCTTTATGACATCCACATTTATGCTGAACTCCAAAAATGCTTATACATGTACTTTCAATGTCCATTCACTGATAAAATTAGAAATGATAAAAGCTACCATGAATTCAGAAAAGAAGAAAGTTCTTCCTGCAGATTCCAGATTAAGGGCCACTGATATAGAAAACGCTCATTGTATTCAAAAGATTCTTGAACAGAAACTTTCAATCCTCCATATTTCTGAATGACCTGTGTCAAGCTCTAGAATAGATGATTTAAGAAAATAAGTCTCAGACTATTGCTATAATCAAAGCACAGCATCCAAAAAGTCAACCTTCAGTGCCAGGTTCCACCTGGAATCTTTCATCTCCTTCCCAGAATTAAAAAAAATAAAATGAACAAAGGGCTGGGCCCTCCAGCATGGTGGAGTGAGGAAGTCACAAAATCTTCTTCCCCTCCCCCCTAAAAAAACGCTATAAAACTGGGCCCAACGATCATTTCAGTGCCTTGGAAATCGACTAACGGTATATAGCAAACTAAGAAGCATTTATTCATGAAAAACTACTCCAAAACTTTACGCTGAGTGAAAGAAGCTAGATGCAAAAGACTACACATAATATGATTTAATTTATGTGAAATAACCACAAAAGGCAGATTCATAGGCGCAGAAAGCAGGTCAGTTTTGTCTTGGGGCCAAGAGCGGAAGCAGGCATTGACTGCCAAAGGGTGCAAGGGAACTCTCTGGGGTGATGAAGATGTTCTAAAACTGGTTGTGGCGATTGTTGACAACTGTATAAATTTACTAAAAATCTTTGAATTGTACATTTATAATGATGAAGTTCATGGTATACAAACTGTTATCTCAATAAAACTGTTAAAATTAAAAAAGATGAAGGATATCAGAGCTTCAGAGAAAAAGAGAGTATATTTCCCAAGCACCCAGAAAATATTCAATATAGTGGGAAAATATTCAGGTTTTTTATTGAGATAAAATACACAACATAAAACTTACCATTTTAACCATTTTTAAGTGTACAGTTCAATGACAGTAAGCTTATTCACACTGTTGTGCGACCATCACCGCTATCCATCTCTAGAACTCTTTTCATCCTGCAAAACTAAAACTCTGTGCCCATCAAACAATAAATCCCATTCTCTCCTCTCCCCAGATCCTGGCAATTACTATTTTACTTTCTGTCTCCATGAATTTCACTACTTTATGTGCAATTTTTCAATCATCTCATAAATGTCAAAAACGGGAATTTCTTTTACAGCTTTTAAATACGATATATTAAAGTTAATGTCTTTTGGTGTGATAATGGTATTACCTCCATGATATTCTTGAATATATTTTCCCCTTTCATCCTACATTTTGCATTTCTGAATTGTACCCATCTATCAAGGCCCAGTTACTTGCCACCTCCCCCACAAAAGCTCCCTAATCTCATAGACTGAAAGTTGTATCTGCCTTTCCTTTTTACTTTTCCATTTACTCTCTTCACCTCTAAGGGCACACTGATATGTTATTTATGTAAATATCTTATCTCCCCTACCAGACCACAAGCTTCTTAAGGTATGATCTATGTCCTGTGCCAGAGTCAGCATCTTACACTAGTGCTTCTCAAAAGTGAGGTTCCCCACCCAACAACATCAACATCATTTGGGAACTTGTTAGAAATACAAAGTCTCAGACTCCACACCACTCCTACTGAATCAAAGACTCTGGAAATGGATGCCTATAATCTGTGTTTTAACAAGCCCTCCAGGTGAGTTGCAAGCACACTAAAGTTTGAGAGCCACTGCCTTACACATAGTAAGTACTCTAAGTCATCTATAAACTATGAATCCAGCTATACAATATCTAAACTCTACTGTGAAAATTAATAGTACTCAATGGGCAACTCGGTTGGGTCCTCTGTAATCCAAGAAAAAGCTTATAAATGTATAGGTCATGATCATTTCCAGGGAAGAGTACATAATGAGACTAATGGAGGGGGTACCTGGAACAGCTGCAGCAGGATCATTTATAATAGTGTCATTATGGAATGCCAATATTTCTGGGACGCTAGCCAGAGTGGAGGTAATGATTTTCTGAAAGTCACTAGGGTCTAAACTCTGTCTGAAATAAATCCATTTTACATTGCAAGGTGACACTGGAGAGATCTCAAATACAATTTATTTTAGAGAAGGCAGATAAGTTTGTGGTAAAAGGATAACGACCATGCAGAGACGTTGAAGGTCAATTCCTCCAAAATATATTTTTGTTTACTGCCACTGCATAAGTAACACAAGTTAAAGTCAAATATCTCTGAGTGTTGTTGAATTGCAGAGAGCACTATAACTTAGTGATGAATGGTTCATTTTATGATAAGAATATATCTTGTGATTATATAATATTTTGTTGGTGAAACATATCAAAGAAATTCTAGTCTCTGTCCTACAGGTTGCAATCTAAGTAAAACAGGCAGGATTTACTGTAAATCAAAATCTCAGGAGAATTTAAATGAATCAGAATGAGAACTTTCTAGAAAAAATTGGAAATATCCAACTACTGGGATTAACTAAAAACAAGGCAGCAGTATAGGGTTTTGGGACCAGCTATAGTAGCAAATATTTTTAAAAAACAAAAGTCATTAAGGGGAAGGAAGTCATTAAGATGAGCAAATGATGCTGGGGTGATTGGAATTCTGAAGATGTCTCTGAGGAAACTGGGGGAATGAGGGGATCCTGGCAGAGGCACATGGACAGCGCATGGAATTCCAGTGAACCTCAGGCTGTGCTTCATTAGTTAGGCTCAGGGATTCCATTGAGAATCTGGTGAAAGCTGTGGCCTTCTTCCAACAAATGCGTACAAGCATGGACATTTTGCATGCACTTTCAGAAAGTTCA
The DNA here is from genome assembly GCF_000956105.1 of Propithecus coquereli. Lineage (NCBI taxonomy): Eukaryota > Metazoa > Chordata > Mammalia > Primates > Indriidae > Propithecus > Propithecus coquereli. Next base: position 2,242,465 of record NW_012149063.1, read on the forward strand.
CAGACCCATAAATAAGTCAATTCACGTTATGGACTGCCTGGTGACTAAAGAGATTTGGCTAAGATTAGACCCCAAAGAACATATTAATAAAGATTTCTTCCACTCCAAAAGTGCTTTTTTCTGGCACAGCAGAGTTCCAGTTGTGGAACACTTGGAGGAATCAAATGGAGAGTTCTGCTACAGCAGGAGGAAAAGGAGTTGAATGGTGGTTGGCTGTGCAATTTTCTGAAGACCCTGTATTTAATGTGCAGAGGACATTTGGCTTGATTCCCAGATGCAACAGTGAACAACTCAGACGCATCTCTGCTCTCTTGGAGCTGTCTTTGTTCTCAGGCTGGAGGGTAAGGTTGAAGACACTGACCAATGGAAAGAGTTAGATAACTAAATAATCATTGCGAAGAAAAGGGAGGGCAAGACAGAAGGAAGAGAGAGAGAGAGAGAGAATAAAAGAGAGGGAAGAAGAGGCAGAGATGTCAGAGTAAAAAGAGAAGCAACATAAGAATCATGTATAGAAACAAAAATTATATCATTTTGCCCTACTTCTACTTGGAGCAAGAATTTCAGAGTTGGAATTCAATTCCGCTTTTACAAACTATTTGGCAAAATAAGAATAACTAATATTAATTATAGGTAATTTTTTTTAGTATTAACCATGTGTCTTGGTTAAAAAATGATAATATTTAATAGAAAGGAGATCTAAAAGGAGGGATATAAGAATAAACCAAGACTTCATCCATGGGAAAGAGTGGAATAATACAGGTCTTAAATAAGGTAAATGAGAAAAAAATGTGTTAAGGCAGAAGTTAAGAAAGTGGTACCAGGAAGGGCCAACTCCACACAGGAGACACGGGAGGGGCGTAGACAACTTGTTCCAAGGGAAGGATGAATTAAGACAGAGCTTCTATTAATAAAATTTGTGTAATAAAAGATGTGTATGAAAACCATGTAGGAAGCTGTCTAAAATGCCCATTTCTGGACCTCATTCCCAAAGAGTCGGGTTCTGTGATCTGGAGTGAGCCTGGAAACTGCATACAGGTGGCGGGAGGCAGGTGGTCTGTAGACCACACTTTGAGAAAGACAACCACAAAAAGAGGATGAGAGTACAGGTAGATCTTTTGGGTCTGGGTAGCTTGAATGTGGCTTTGTTCCGTCATCACCTGGTGAACTGATTTTGGACAGACCTTGAACTCTAACAACCTTGGCTTTGAAATGACTCAGCTTTTCAGGCAGCTTCTTATTAAAGGGAAAACCTCCAGTGGAAGATTATTAGTGTCAGAAAGAACCAACCTCCACTATCTCCCTCCTGCTGGGGTCCACATAGGACAGGTCCTGGGGTACGTCCCCACCCTGAGCCATGCCAACTCTAGTGGCAGTGACAAACTGGGGAGGACTAAGGAAACACTGAGGAAGAGATTTCTCACAGGAACAAATCATAAAATACATGTAGGTGCTGAAGAGCTCGAAGTGAAAAGCTTACCAATATGATGCGTCAGGGGTAGTTTTCATTTGTTTCATATTTAAAATGTTGTAAGAATTGCTTTTGATTTCAATTTTGCTTTATAATTAGGTAAAATATTTAAATGGTTTCAAAGTCAAATCCATAAAATAAGTATATTTAAAGTCTAGTTTTTAATCCCTGTTCCCTCCACTCTAGTCTCTTTTCTCCCTTATAGGTAAACTTAAAGAAATTTTTTTTGGCTGGGCACAGTGACTCACTCCTGTAATCCCAGCACTTTGGGAGGATTTCTTGAGGCCAGGAGTTCAAGACAAGCCTGAGCAAAAGTGAGACTCCATCTCCATAAAAAGTAAAAAAATTAGCCGAGCAGGAAACTGAGACAGGAGGATGACTCGAGCCCAGTGAGGTTGCAATGAGCTATGATGATGCCGTTGCACTCTAGCCTGAGTGACAATGTGAGACCCTGCCCTCCCCAAAAAAAGAACAATTTGAGCTTGTTTATTATTCTATTCTCTTTAAACACAAGCAGATTTGTGTGTGACACACACATACACACATATGTATTACTCATTTCTTAGATAAACATTTATAAACTTCTCTGTACCTTAAATAAGCTTTCTCGACCTTGCCACTTTGTAACATTATCTCTGTGGAAAAATGCATTTTGAATTTGCACTAACCAAATAACATACATAGTTTTTAAACATAGCCTCTTTATAAGTTAGTACTCCTATCAACCTTTGTTTATTAATTCATTCATTCAGTAAATATTTTCCAAATAATTATGATGGGCCCAAGGGCAGTTCCAGGTCTTGTAAAATCTAAAGGTTCTCTGTAATAAAAAGAATATGGGCCGGGTGCGGTGGCTCACGCCTGTGGTCCTAGCACTCTGAGAGGCCGAGGCGGGAGGATCGCTTGAAGTCAGGAGTTCGAGACCAGCCTGAGCAAGAGCGAGACCCTGTCTCTACTAAAAATAGAAAGAAATTAATTGGACAACTAAAAATATATAGAAAAA
>NW_012149063.1:2245010-2306163 GCF_000956105.1 Propithecus coquereli
CAGCTACTTGGGAGGCTGAGGCAGAAGGATCGCTTGAGCCCAGGAGTTTGAGGTTGCTGTGAGCTAGGCTGACGCCACGGCACTCTAGCCAGGGCAACAGAGTGAGACTCTGTCTCAGGAAAAAAAAAAGAATATGAAATTATGAATATACTCTACAGCTCCCAGCAACAAGCTGCCATCTTAGGGGCCCATGCAAGCTTTGCCAGCTTCATGGGAAATCAGCCCCTGCATGAGCCTGTGTGGGGAACTGCGCTAGTAGCTGGTACACAAAGCAGACTTGATCTCTTGTTTTATGGAGCCCATACTGTGGTGCAAGAGAGAGGTACTAAATATGTAAGCTCAACATAAATATGCAATTATAAATCGTGTTTAAATCCCTATTATGGGCTGAATTGTGTTCGAAATTCACATTGAAACCTGAACCCCAGCACTTCCCAATATGACTGAATTTGGAGACGGGGTCTTTAAAGAGGTGGTTAAGTTAAGATGAGGTCATTAGGGTTGTACCCTAATCCAATATGACTTGTGTCCCTATAAGAAGAGGAGATTAGGACGCACCCACATAGCAGGGAAGATCATGTGAAGACACGGGGAGTACAAGCCGAGGAGGGAGATCTCAGAGGAAACCAATGCTGTCAACACCTTGATTCTAGACTCCAGAATTGTGAGAAAATATATGTCTGTTGTGTAAGCCACCCCCAGTCTGGTACATTGCTACGGCAGCGCTCGCAGGCTAATGCAATCCCCTGAGAGAAAAGGGTGCTTGAGAGAAAGCCTTGCCGGAGGAGTGGTGAGGATGCGGGTCAGAGGAAGCACCGCCGAGGAGGTGCACACAAGCCACGGTATGAAAAGACTAAAAATGATGAACTGTGAGGAATACACAGATTAGCAGATCCTGTTAAAGGGCAAAAGAAATCAGGGGGTTTTTGCTTCAGTTAATTATCCCACAGACTACAGAACCAGACAGTCCTCCAGAGATAGTCTTTCTAAAGTAACTATGTAAGATGAAAGGCTTATATGCAGCCAACTTCATCATAGTCCACAGACTCTGAAGTATTGAATGAGCAGGAAGTCTAATTTTTAATTTTAAGACAAAATGTATTTGATATTATTCACATCCTGATTTAAGGATAAGACATTTCTGAAGAAAATGAATATTATGAATTATGTAGCTCAGATACTTCTTAGAAAAAGAATAAGTCTTTCCTCATGGCTCATTACAGAGATTATGGACATTATAGAACATGAATATGCAAAATAAAAAAGCCAGAAGCATAGATTCTGATTAGTCAAGGCTAATGCCTCACATGGATTGCTTTAGCACATTGATTCTAAACCCTTATTCCACATGGAAACCACTTAGGAAGTGTTTTTATAATACCAATGCTCAGGTCCCATCACCAGAAATTTAATTGATTTTGGAGTGGGACAAAATCATGGCATTTTTAAAAAGCACCACAGAAGGTTTTAAGAGATTTTTTTTGAGACATAGTCTCACTCTGTTGCGTAGGCTAGAGTGCATGGTGTGATCATAGCTCACTGCAACCTCTAACTCCTGGCCTTAAGTGATGCCCCTGCCTTAGCCTCCTGAGTAGCTGGGACTACAGGAACACACAACCATGGCCAACTAATTTTTAAATTTTTTAAGAGATAGGGTCTCACTGTGTTGCCCAGGCTGGTCATGAACTCCTGGCCTCGGTGATCCTCCCTCCTCAGCCTCCCAAAGTGCTGGGATTACAGGGGTGAGCCACAACGCACGGCCCCTTTAATGGATTTTAAAGCATTTCTTCCAGAGGAGGCAACAGAGGCCTGGAAGGGCCAGATAGACACTGGATGCCAAAAACAATGATGCTGTTAAATGATGGGACACAACTCCAGGAGAAGTTCAAAGTGATATGCACAGCCTGTGAAGGTTTCTAGTGAAGGGGGCCTCAATCAGTGAAGACAACAATCTGAATGGTAAGGTAACAAGTAAAGTTACCTACCTCTACCCTGGGCCACCTGATGGGGCTTAATTGCTTTCCCACTAATCCTCCCAGACAGAACTTAGCTCCCTAAAACCAACATCTCACTCTGACTTGGACCCATGTATCTATCTGTGCTGCCTTTCTGTTCATTCTCAATCTGCACGTTTGTTCTGCTGCTTCCCACTTACTGCTGCTGGACACTGTGTTCTCCACAATTTCCCTGATTGATCAAAAGCCCTTGGAAGTCTGTTCCTATCTTTGTCACGTGAGCCATTCCCCAATACTCTCAACTGTATTCTCTAGTCAATAAAGTAGACGACTCAGTCCTCACACATTTCTATTTTCAAAGTGACTTCCATTTCTGCTTTCTTGCCTCATAGTCACAAAGCAACACATTTCCTTCCAGACTTCATATATTGTATTATGCTCTTTGATAATAAAGAAATATCAGACCATACTTATTTTAAAATCTATGATCAGAAAATAATATGTCATATCATATATTTTTCATGCCTAGATATTTACTCAACTGTTTTCCTCAAAGACCCAATAAAATAGAGAGCTACAGCCTATCCTGAATTAAAATGCATGTCTTTTAGGGCTATTTGACATACAATAATCATTGACAAAGTCTTCTAGCCAAACACAGAAATTGCTAATGTCTGCCCTTGAAGGAAATGAACTGTGCAAAAAATTTCAAACAAACATGATCCAACTGTTGTACGTTGTTCATACAAGAGGGAGGTTGCACAAGAAATTCATTGTGTTTCTATCCAAATTTCCCTTCAAATTGCCACAGATCAGCATGTACTTCACCTCTTTGCCACCAATTAAAATCATAAACACATGAGCTTTTCAGCAGAGTAGAGCAGACGTGCCCTTTCGACAGATGGTCAGTGTCACATGCTGCAGTAATGGCTGGAAATACTATGAAGGTACAGTATATAAACGGTGGGACCCACAGCACTTCAGCTCCAATTGCTCTGTGTTTAGAATTCCCTCTTTTTCAAGATGGATTTCCTGCATAGGAATGGAGTGCTCATAATTCAGCATTTGCAGAAGGACTACCAAGCTTGCTACGATTTTCTAAATTTTATGTCCAATGTTGGAGACCCCAGGAATATCTTTTCTATTTATTTTCCACTTTGGTTTCAACTTAATCAGACAGTTGGAACCAAGATGATATGGGTAGCAGTCATTGGGGATTGGTTCAATCTTATATTTAAATGGTAAGACTTCTGTTTTGTTTCATTTTTCCTAAAATGTATTCTTAAATTTGTAGCTTTGGCTTAATGAACAAATTTCAGATGTGTATAATTTTATTTGGAAAATCTTTCAAACGTACCAGTAAACTTGAAACACCAGATTCATAAATAGAACTTTAAGAAAGCATAGAAATGTATAATTTAATGACTTATAAGTAAATTCCAAAACCCTATAACACATATTCCGTGATTAACCAAGGAGTTAGTTAAGTGAGCAGCATGATAATGAACAGATTGATGATTCCAGGGACCACTTTGATATTCCCAGTCTAAGTACCCAAAGCACCCACAGGATATACCCTGCAAGGAAAAAAGCCCCCATGCTTATGGGAAACTTGGGTGTCAAAACCCCAAATGACTACCATCCTCTATAATGAGTGAGAGAGCAGAACCCAAGTTCTTTCAAAGTCTCTTAATCATGAACTTTCCCCATCACCCCTCTGCTTGAGTCATTTTCATAGGAAAGAATAACTAGACTCCAATTAAGTAATAGCTGTGCATTTAAATATATATGCATATTTATATTTCTTTAAATGCAGGATATTATTTGGTCATCGGCCTTACTGGTGGGTCCAAGAAACTCAGATTTACCCAAATCGCTCAAGTCCATGCCTTCAACAGTTCCCTACTACATGCGAAACAGGTCCAGGTAAGCAATCACAGCAGCCTCAAGTTATTAAATATATCCCAGAGAAAAGTAATTATGTATGACTATCATCTAATAACTGATATGATATAGTATATTAAAGAAAATGTCATGGGGGAAAATGCTAAAAGTTCATAACCATTAAAATTGCTAATGAGGAAGGAAAGAAGTTTTATGAATAATCAAACTCCATTTTGCTATTTGCGAAAGGGTAGACTGGGAGAATACTCCCCAAATGATTTTATATTTGGGCATTTACTTTGTGGAAGAATGTAATGGCTTGATACTAAAACAAACAAAAACCAGTTAGCTAGAATGAATTCTCGAGGGACCATATTAAGATCCTAGAAATGTTGATTTATCTGCTGCTGAGCAACTTTCAAAGTTATCACAGGGCTTCTGAGAATCTCATGAATGAGGGAGGAATAGATGAGTTTTCTGTAAGAAAGGTAGGGACTTTCCAATATTAGTATTGCCGGTAAAGGTTATCTCTAACCTCAGAACAATTTCTTTAAAATTTCTCTTTTCCTCTTGTCCATATAGTATATTAATACTTTCTTGGGTTTCTTGGGCCACTTTATTTTTAATTATAAGTAAGATTCTGTATGAGTGTAAAATCTTTATTGTGGAAGTTGAGTCTAAGACTGTAAAAGGCTTTTTTGAAATACATAAAGGAAAATTACATGTTTTTTTTAATTTATGGGAGTGTGTTATATTGTACCTCACCATATTTTGTTATGTAGCATAAAATTCTTGCCGTTTGGTATCCTTTGAAACTAACTCTTAGTATAGTGAATGTATAAGTTCTTGATGAGTTTTCTAAATATCTTTCTTTTTTACTCCCATAGAACTATACATATGTCTTTATGTTGTTACTGGTGTGAGATCTTCCTCAGTCCTTGTATTTAGAGATGAGGACTTGAAACCAAACACCAAAGTGCCAGAGCAAAGTGAAAGAAGTTTATTAAGCAAGTACACCTCGAGACACGGAGCAGGGTGTCAAGAAAGATTAGCAAGCAATAGAACACTCCAGAAGAGGGGTAGGAGCTGGCACATGTCCAAGAGGACAGTGGCCCTGGGGTCTCTTCAGCTTCCGCTTGTCTTTCTTCTGACTTCCTCATTCTTGTGTTGCCCTCCCCCTGGCCAATGAGAATGTTATCTCCTCCCATCCATAGGGCAGGAGAGTTTTTTACTTTATTTGTTCAGGCCCGGAAGTATCATGGCTTCCAAAGCCCATTTGGGGAAACAATAAAACATGGTAATGATGGTATAATGAAGTCAGAATCACTGGAGGACACCCTTGTCCTCCATCAGCACAGGGGCCTCCTGAGGGGCTTCCCCAGACAGGAGTAAACAAGATGTTTCTATAATGGTTACCATAGCAGCTTGACCATAGCTTTTGTTCTCATTGATCTGTGACACTAATTTTGTTCCTACCATTCTGCCCCAGCTATGTTCTCTATTCTGATCTCCTGCCTCAATATCACTCATCACACTGTACTATAATTCTTTGTATATCTGGCTGCCTAGACTGTGCAGTCCATCAGGGCAGGGATGATGTGTATTTTATCTTTCTGAAAACAATGTGTGAAGAATTGATGAATGGATGGATAACATTTGACACAATTGAAACACTATTTTGGTCTGTGCCAGTACTTCCCAGCATGTGTTCCATTTTATGAGACATTTTCTGGAAAAAGAAGGAGGGTGGTCTGGGGTGGGGAGAGGTGGAGAAAGAGAGGGAGAAACAGAGAGATTGCATTCTATATTCATCCCTTGAAGATTTATAATTCATTTAACTGTATAAAAGGCTCTGAAAATTCCTGCAGATAAGAAGTAGGTTTGTTTAACAAAAATAAAACTGGTGTTTACCCTGAAAGAACTGCCACTAGGTAAAAAAAAAAAAAAAAAATCAGGGAGAATAACTAAGTAAAGTGATTAAAAAAAAATTAAGCAACATGGAAAAATTCTGGAAATAGAAAGCCTACCTGACTGCAGGCTTTTTCTGCTAAGATTAATGCCCCCTTTACAGCTTTTCTTCATCCTTTATTTTAATCCTCTATTTTATAACAAAGATTTTCATGGCAGCAGCCACAAGATAGGCCTAGAGGTAGCTGCTTGTATATAGCAGTTGTTTGTAAGGCAATCAGTAAACCACAGGCATAACAATGATATTCTTTAGTTTGACATTTCAGCCCAAGGCAAATAAACTGATGCAAGATCCAATATAAGTAATTTCCTTGTCAATTAGAAACAATTAGATATGAAGAATGAGTAGAGTTGTGGCAGATTTTGGTGCAACAATCTTAGATCTTAATTAGCCTTGGATATATTGATTTCTGGAATTCACTGACCTTGAAAATCTGGGAAAAAAGTTTTTGAAATAGTGACTCAATTTATCTTATTTCTAGCTACTTCTAAACATTGCATATATCCTGTGCCCTGTGTTTTTTTTCCTGAGTTATTTGTCATTTTCATGGTAAATATGCTGTTCTATTGTCCATTTCTGATCTTGATAGCTAATTAGGCACCTTTCACATGGATGGACACTTTGCCGTTGCAGGAAGTCCTTCTGGCCACGCAATGGGCTCATCGTGTGTCTGGTACGTCATGGTAACAGCTGCCCTGAGCCACACTGTCACTCGGATGGATAAGTTCTCTATCACTCTGCACAGGTCAGCTTTGCTGCAGTTTCTGTACCACTGGAATATGACAGTTTAGAATATAGAAAGTCATGTCTAAAAATGCATTTTAGAGTACTTTTAGTTGTTGACTGAAATGTGCTTATTCTGTTCGTTCATAGCCAAAATAACAAAATGAATAGAAAACTAATATTTTGCTTTAAGATAATGTGCTAATTAGCTCATAGCTATTTCCACTTTACAGAGTTGGAAATGTTTAACTGATGAATGACTTGCTAAATGTGCCTTTGGATTTCCAAAATGCAATAATTATTTTGATAGCTCATAAATAAATTATCTAAAATTATACAATAAAAGGAAAATAAAATTATACAGGATAAGGAATTACTTTTGCATGCATATTCCTTTGCTTTAAGATTAACTGGAAGTTTTGAGAATCATCCTTTCCCTTGAACTCATCAGTTTATTTAGTAAAATTATGCTTCCTTCTTTGAATAGTCAATGCTTTTGACATCAATAACAAATATTCTAGCTCTGAAGACTATACAAACTTTTTAATTAAGAACATTCCAGAAGAAAACTTAAATTTGAATGTTAGTAGATTTAATGTTAATAGATTTCTTAATGTTTAGAAAGGCCTAGAACTTTAAGATTATTCACTATTTTGTAGGAATTAGGCTGTTTCTTTCTCTTCTTTCCTGAAATCCTTTAACTGTCCTTAAAATAATCCTGAGCACCACTTTAGTCATAAATTATTAGGCTACTTGAGATTAGATTTGCCGGTTTACCTTTTGAAAAAATACTACAACATATACTCTTATAAAAGCTTCTTCTAAAATAAAACATTTTTAAGATCCATCACATATTCTACTTTTAAGAGTAGTATTGGATGATATAAGAAACAAATGACCAAAGGAATTTGGACATCTTTAAAGTTTATTCTAATGAGACTGTGGCCTGTATGCCTTAATGTATTCATTATCCAACCCAAAACAACAACAATAGTAGAAAGGTGTTATAATTTAAAGAAGTTAGCATTTTCTATCCATAGACAATTTTATGAGTAGGAATCTAGATAAGCCTTGCCTTTTCTCTATAATTCATTTCTTCCCCCAATTACCAAATCTGGAAAAATATATGTTTCTCCTAAGAAAAAAAAATTCTCATACCTCCTTTTTTCCTTTCATCTATAAAAATTTATTGTGTGCCTACTCCTTACCTTCGCATTACCAATTCCTTGTTTATTCTTCCTCTATATGGATAACCCCTGCTTATTTCCCCTTTGGAAATCTCATTTCTATTTCTTAATTTTTCTACAACCAAATTTTGGTCTGTTTATCAGGAACAAACCATTCAAAGATTCCTGAACCTTGATACTGCTAACACTTTTTTTTTTAATGACATGCATTGCTTGGTTCTAATATTTTTTATGGTTTTTTTTTTTTTTTTGCATATTGCTGCTTCTAATCCAAAGTATATAACCTACAGGTCAATTCCCTTGTTCCTTATTTTCTCCATCTCAAAAAACAAGGAACCAGGACTCCTGAGAGTCTGTAAAATTAGACCAAATGAAAATGTGCCCTTGTTGGAATGCTCATGAGCTTTTCATCTGAGTGGCGGCTGCCTCTCCAGTGAGTTTTCTTCAAGCAAAGAGGTTGAGAGAGGAGGGTAAGGAGGAAGCACATAGGACAGGGTGTAAAAACATATATGGTTTGTTCTTGGTCATTCTGGACATTAGTAATTCCCCCAAACTTGAATTTCCCCTATGCCATTAAAACAATTATCATTATTTTTAAAGATGTCACATTATCTTCCTTTTTAGCATTTATTAAAATCTCAGGATATAGCACTGGTTAAATTTAATGCATTGAGAAATGTAGAAACGTCTTTGCTAAAGCCTTTAAATCCCGTGGAGCACATGGAAAAAACATTTAGAAAAAAAAAAGACTCTAGAATCATGATGTACGTCACAGCTAGAAGAGTCCTCTGAGACGGATCATCTGGTGTCACCCCCCTAATTTTATGAGTGATACAATTTCTTTGCTTTTTACACTTGTATCTATTCTTCCATCGTAGACTGACCTGGTCATTTCTTTGGAGTCTTTTTTGGTTGATTCAAATCAGTGTCTGCATCTCCAGAGTATTCATAGCAACACATTTTCCTCATCAAGTTATTCTTGGAGTAATTGGTGGTAAATATGATCACTTACCTTTAGTTGTGTCATTTGCAAGCTTTGGATTCATTTGTTTAATGGTGTCAGATTCTCCCTGGAAATCAGTTTTTCAATTTCAGAGGTAATTCTGCAAAGTCACTGATACTAAATGCTATCCTGGGAGCTTAAGTGGTTCAACACACCTGTCATAGTCTCCATTTACACAGTGGCACAGTCTCACTCAGTGGTATAAATGCATAACTGCTTGGTGACATGGGCTTTTCTGCACTTGGACTAGAGCTAAGTCCAATTCCAAACTGTTATTTCAGACAGTGTGTTTGCATCTTGGGTTGAGGGACTTAATGACCCTCCAACCTACACACCATGCTATTCTCTCTAAAAGTGATTATTTCATGACTATGGACTTCATTTAGCAGCTGCTTTGTATTCCTGCATCAGCGATCACCATGATTGAGTTTCCACTGTTCAGCCCCACATACCTTGCAAAGGCTAAGTTAATTGGCTGTGGCAATTGAAATATTAATTGCAAGCTCCTAAATCAGTGTTCTGCGTATAAAGTGGGTTATCACTCATTGCCACCAACTCCAGAACAATCCTTCTTGGCTAACATGGATAGTGAAAACATCATAGGCAAACGTGTGTTTTTAATTACTGCCTAAAAAAGGCTTTAGAAAATTGATAGAACCTGGGTGTCTAAAGCCCTTTATCATTGAAAACTATGGCTAAAATCTTTAATGCAGAGAGGCATAACTCCTGAGAGCTCAAGGACACATAGTCATTGTCAGTGTCTCTTTCCAATCCCCAGGCATGCTGGTGGCAGAGGCCTTTGAACACACTCCAGGCATCCAAACGGCCACCCTGAGCACATACCTGAAGACCAACCTCTTCCTCTTCCTGTTTGCACTTGGCTTTTACCTGCTTCTCAGACTACTCAACATTGACCTGCTATGGTCCGTGCCCATAGCCAAAAAGTGGTGTGCCAACCCCGAATGGATCCACATTGACACCACACCTTTTGCTGGACTCGTGAGAAACCTTGGGGTCCTCTTTGGCTTGGGCTTTGCAATCAACTCGGAAATGTTCCTTAGGAGCTGCCGAGGAGAAAACGGCTGTAAGCCGAGCTTCCGGTTGCTCTGCGCCGGGACCTCGTTGGCCACACTGCAGCTCTACCATTTCATCAAGATCCCGACTCACGAAGAGCACTTATTCTATGTGCTGTCTTTCTGTAAAAGTGCATCCATCCCACTGGCTGTGGTTGCTCTGATTCCCTACTGTGTTCATATGCTCATGATACCAAGTGAAAAGAAGATTAAATAGAGTCGTGCTGCCCTGGGCCACCAGACCACCCTTCTCCGTCTGGCAGTTAGAACCACAGAGCAGGGACAGACCCCAGCCCACCTGTGGCAGCACAGGCCCCATCATCCCACCCACACCTGTGTTTAGTTTGGCCTTCACTGTGCTTTTTTTTTTTTAATTAGTTGCCAACATTTTAAAAACAGAATATTTAACATAAAATTCTGAATTTCTGTATTTTTTGAAAATTCTGATGATATGGCAACACAGGGCCTGCATTTCCAACTGGAAACAATTGACAGGAGCTGAGTACTGACTGTCCCCAGTGGAGGCCAGGACTGTGGATTTTATCACAGTCTTCAGGGTCCTAACAGGACTCCAGTATCAGCTTCCTTCACGTCTTAAGGCCAGACTGCTTCTGGATCCCGGGGCATTTTAGTGGGGACCTCAGGCACATCTGGTCCTCTCAGTTTTCAGATAAGGAAATGGAGGTCCCTTCAGATGAAAGAGCTTGGCTGTAGTCATGGCGCCTGCAGGATAGGAATTAGAACCACGGAATTCTGACACACATTTCCATTACATTGTTTTGTTTCTTCATTTACAAGAGGCAAAAATCAGCAAGAGTGAATCCTTTTATTTAGAGTTTATGATGATTGTCTTGTAAGTCAGCTACTTTTTCAGAAATGACATTGAAATACCATATCCTCTGACTTATACCCTGCACACAGGGTCTACAGGGGGTCAGCATGGCTCTGCCTATAGATACATAAGCATATTCAGGGGAAACAAAACAGGCCAGGCTACTGTCTGGACTTGAACCTCTGCTGAACTCCTGGTCTCTGTTTTACAGTAGTGCTTGCCAATATTTCAATAAACCCTGCTGAAGATACTCTGCTAGAACATTATTTACCCCCTAAAAAGGCTTATCTTGTCACTATGATGTCCCCATACTTTATTTTTTAGGAGTCACACTTTCAAAACCAGAGAAATCAAGTACCTTTCTCGAAGTCCTGCTCCAACCCAGGAAAAATATTAAAGCTTGCATCTGTTACGTGGATTGATCTCTATGTATACTGAACTGTGATGAATATCTACAGCTTTACTTTAGAAAATTATTACTAATGGACTATTAATACTATAGTAACAATTTCTCAGTAAGAGTTTATTTTCTCGTTGGACCTAGTAATTCTGGATTTTAAGTTGGTAACTCTGTCATTTCAATCAAGCACAAGGATTTTGAGTCAGATTTTGCTATATATCTTAGTGACCTATGATCCACCACAATGTTTTGTGTAACCCTTGTCAAGAATATCAATACATGAATTATTTTAGATGATGACATATTAAATAACCCATAAATATTTATGGAAATGTAAGAGTTCACGTGAGTGTTAATTGACAAGATAGTAGTTGAGGATAACAAAACCTCTAAAAATCAAAGTAATTATTGACCCCTTTCCAAGTGTATATATAGGATATATGCTGTTGTTTTTATAAAACACACTTAGTAGCTTTCTTTTTAAAAGGTAACTGAACTTGATTTCAATGGTTAGATGATTCCTAAGCAAAAATCTGAGGGATGAGGAAAGATTGTCTTAAGAATGAAATTTGTCTCACGCTGATGGGACATTTAGTGTGAAAGAAGTAGAGAACAATGATTCTTAAGGCAACAACCCTCTTGCATTGTTCAATTTCACCCTCCCCTGGCCCTGCTGTACCTTTAGAAGGTGACTTCAGTCTTTGCACATTTTATGATGCATTTGCCTCGTCACAATTCCCGCACTTGTCAGGGATCTCATGCCTATCTAAAAGCCCTTTGTCAGAGTTTCATATGAAGTAATGTCGGTCTTGAAGAATCCCCCATCCTAGCACAATCTCACCCAGCTCTCAACAAGGCCTGAGGAAACTGGGGCATTAATAGCCAGAGAATTAATTCTGCTGCAGTGCTTGGCTCTACCATAAATCCCTTGGCGGTTTCCATAGAGAAGCTCTCTTCAGCCACCCCACAGTGCTGTCTGTTGGGTGATACATGACCCTCAGAGGGGGAACAGGATGAAGTGTGGGTTGTTTTCTATAATTAATCCCCAACGACTCTACCCCTATCTGCCATAAAGCCCCAGAGTCCCCATGTGAAGATGTTTCCCTTTTTACTCTAGTCGAAGTCTCCTGGAGGGATCCATATGGCGGTAAATTGCTTTTGCAATTGAAACTGCTTAGGCAGCAAGAGGAACAGCTTTTCATAGCCTCAGAGAAAATGTCTGCCCTTAATAATGATGGGAAAGACTCTTCTGCTTCCAATTTATCTGTCAGAAGCAAGTGGAATTGAGCTCGTTTAACTCACAGTTACTATATCCAGATATTCAAAATGTCTACATATTTACATATTCAGGAGAAAATGGCAATATCATGAGCTTCAGGAGGAGAAGATCTAGACAAGTGACTTGAGAAACTGTCCAATCAAACATACATTTGAGAAGAAATGCAAAGGAATTTATTATTGCTGAAACTAGCTATTGGGAAGAATATTCCTATCCTTTCCTTTGACAATCTATTAATTGGGCATCTGCCTTAGAAGGCTAAATTGGAGCCTGCTCTAGACATTTCACTATAACAGAAGGGTAATTTTTAAAAAACTGTTATAAGATGTCCTTGAAACTAAAAGTTATATCTCAAAATGTGTTGTGTTTATTCAAAATTTGTAAACAAATTTAAGATCAAATCAGTATATACATATACAAAAAATCTTCGTATAAGAGAAAGTCAAAAGGCTTGGTTTTAAAAGTGTGATTCATTCTTAAATATATTAAAACTATGTACTCCAGCACTCTTCCATTGCCCTTTTAACAACGACAGAGATGTTCTCTATCTGTGCCGTCCAATGCAGTAGCCACTCATCACGTGCGCCCATTGAGCTCCTGAAATGCAGCTGATACAACTGAGTAACTGCATTTTTAAACTTTATTTACTTTTAATTAATTTAAATTTAAACAGTCATGTGTGTCTGGTGGCTACTGAATTGGACTGCACAAATCAAGTTCCACAGTGCTTTTCCCTGACAACAGAACAAAAGCATTTTGTATATTGTCGCCATACCATAATCCTGTGAGACAACATGAATCAATATGAATTCATTTAAGAAGATAACAGTAGCCCCCGTTGCATTTTCCAGAGGGACCCTCTGCAGACCTGAGGTTCTCTCTCTGCAGCTCCCTCCTCTCTCACTCTGTCCTGTGAGCTCTGGCTGCCTCGGTCTCCCTGGACTCTCAGTGCTGTTGCCTCAGATTGGCAAGTCTGGGTTCCCCTTCCACGAACCGTGCCCTGGAAACCCTCTAAGGGCTACAAAACTGGGTGGAGTTTTACCCATTATGCACGACCACATCATGGATGGCTGGATGACTTTCTGATCAAGTTTTCCTGCTTCTCTCACATATGCCTGACACCAGTACTTCTGTGGATATTCAGAAACTGTTCCTAAAAGGACCACTAGTGTCTAGTTGCCCCTGAGGATTTTGCTCTCGTGGATGGTCTGTCCTAGTCACTTTGGAAACTGCAAATAGTTTCTGGGATGAATTCTTGGACCTAATTCAGTGTTGCCAAAAAACTAAGGTTGTATTTCTAGTAATAACTTTTTCCCTCCCCTTCCCTCTGATGCTTTCAGATGGTGATTCCATTCTGAAGGTGATGTGGTGCCATTTGTTGATTTTTTGAAGTCTTCATTTCGTCTTTGTTGTTTTTGAAGTTAACAGTAGAAAAGGTCTGTAAGAAGCAGCAACTCCAGAAATGTCTGCCAAATGACAGAAACTGCTGAGAAAATTCTAAGAATTAGAAGTACTTTCATTTCCAGCTCTGCAAAGGACAAATGCAGTTTATGTCAAATTTGAGGCGGGTTTGGTGTGGAGTACTAATTGCTGTCTTTGCTCTCCTTTGATGGAGATCACAGTAATGACTCAGAAAGAATCACATCTCATTTCTTTGGGCAGCACAGAAGTGATTGCTGTAAAGGAGTGAAAAAACTCAAGGATCGAGGTTGTAAAGGTTAGTGTAAAACCAATTAATTGTCTTCTGTTTTGAATTTTTAAATGTCTTAGAACCTTTTTATTTTTTCTAACATTTTGCCATGTGACTTCTGAAGAGAATCTGTCTCCAGTTCAAAAACTGTGATATTTTTCCAAAGATCAGTATGTTCTGAGGGAGCTGCCAGGACAGGGGCAGGGGTGAGAGAAGGCAGAGCTGTGGTCCTGCCGACTGGGGCTGGTGGCACAGACCAGGGGCTGCCGGGAGGAGCACAGGAGTTGGCAGCACATCAGCCCGTTGCCAGCGCTGGCCAGGCGAGCGCTGAAACCACTTCCACGGGAGGATCTGGGCGCTCCGCAGGGGAAGAAGGCCACATGTGTGCCTGGAAAAGAAACCCACAGCTAGTGAAGATAAAGAGCTTCTCTCTTCTCGCTCTCAGTTACCCTCGTGCAGCAATGGGGCCAATCCCTCTCTAACACCTATCCAAAGAACTGGCTTTTTCCAGGATTCAGGCTTTGTCTTGTGAAGACTACTGGCCAGATTGTCATCCTTGCTGGTACATCCTGCTGTTAGTGGAAGTTTTCTAAATGTGGGCGTTGCCTTCACTCATCACTGCCCTTCACCGACACCACCCTTGCCTTCAAGCTCAGTAATTCAGCATCAAAAATATTTACTCTCGAGATCTTTTTTCCTACATATCTTTCCAAACTCTGCCTTTTTACAATCTTTCGAATCGAAGAAATGGTAGAGCCCTTGCTATCTTTCTTTATGAAGACTGCATTGACTCAACACAGGAAAAGGAAATGTTCCTGCCTGAGTTTTCGAGATTTTACTGTGCATTTTATTCTCTTAGCTTTGGAATGTTGATGCGCTGGGCATTCTGGTTGATCAAGAGGCTTGTGCCACAGGTCCGCATGTGGATCCCAAGGGGTGTCAGAATGCAGGCGGGCGGGTGCCAGCAAGTTCAAAGACAGGTAGATGTACAAAAGACTTCGTGGAGGTTAGCAACCAGCACCCTGGACTGCAGTCATCAGACCTCCATTCCAGTCTGGCTCTGAATCTAACCACTGTGACTCAAGCAGCCATTTAACATCGGTGGGCTCAGTTTACCAAGTTCTCAGTTGAGGGGCTCAGTATGGGCTTAGAACGGAAGGTCGGTTCCAGTTGCGACATTCTGCAACTCTGAGAGTCTCATTGGATCAAATTTAATGTGCTTTGGCTGTCCATCCTGTTCCTCTGTTTTGTCTGCTCTTTGTAAAGCACTTTGTAGAACTTCCAGAGGTATTGTTAGTCTATTTTTCTATGTAGCGGAGCAAGAAGGTGATAAGGAAAACCTTGGCAAATGTACTGTATAAATATTGTTTTAATTTTACTTACATGCAATGAACAAGGCTAAAAAGTAGTCTATTTTGAAATGGGCTACTTTATTAAACAATTTTGGATTTTTATAATACATTTCAGTCTTTAAAGCATTCTATTCCAATTAGAATCTGAATTTTATAGCTATGAAAAGTGATACATAGATATGTGAGATAATTTAACTGATGTTACAGGACAAAATTATTAACATGAGCATATTCATAGACTTCCTACTCACTATTACGCAAAAGTCATCCTATAATTAACTTACCAACTCCATTTCCCCTTCCTCAGCATCCTCAAGAGGAAATTCTTGTTGCTGGAAGAGATACTAAGCAGATAACATAACAGGCTGAGTGAGAAGAAAGGAAGGAGAAGGAAACAGCTTTGTGGGAGGAAGGGTTTCAGTGCCTACCCTACTGTGCTGAGTGAGGAGAGTGACTGCAAGTTTGAAACAGCATTTCATTCACTTTGTTGTGGACTAATTATGGATCTCTCAAAGACACAAAATAAAATTTACTTTCTCATTCCCTATGGCTATTGAAGTGTGCTTCCTGAATGCAACACAACTTTAACACCAAGTTGTATGATGCCAAGATTTTCGAGGATGATCAAAATTAGAGATCCAGTTCCAAAAAGCTTCTAAAATCTTCTTGTCTTAACTAGGCCCATTCTGTCCATGCTTTTCTTTTCTAATTCTCCCACCCACCTGACAAGCATCTGTTAAGTCCCTTTAGCTGCTAGAGATGCAAGGGTTCAATATGGGCTCTTCTCTGGGCAGGGGTCGGGGAAACTCCATTGGTTCTGGGCTCACCTGCCACAGCTCTGGGTGGACTCAGAGATACCTCTTGGCCTATGGGCTTGAAGAATTGTTTGTGACTGTATCCAGCTATAAATTAACTGGTCACTTTATTCCCCATCTCTTCTACCCTGGCCCCCTCTTCAAATTCATCCTCTTCTTGTTGTCCAACTTTGGCATATTCTGCCAAGGGAATCTAGATCATTCCCCATCTAACACCAATTTTATCATGTGAAAGGATGAGAATGCATAATCACAAAACACCGAGTGCCTAAGTAAAAACTTCCTTCATTTAAAGCAGGGTATGTGGAATATTCTGGGAAAACCACTAGAATGAGCTGCAAGGACTTCCCTCCAGTGATACCTTCTTCCCATAGCAGAGATATTTGAACAAAGACTGATTAATTCCTCTTTCAATGAATATTTTTGGAATATCTCTAGATATAAAGATCATATTTGAAAATTATTTAAGCACAAGTCAATACTTCAACATTATGTTATTTTTCTCTATACTTATGTTTCAGGATTTTTATTAGTAAAAATTTAACTGTGTCTATTAAGATTGTGTTAATCCATAATCAACAACAACAACAAATGAAACTACAAAAATCTACTTCAGTGGCTTAAACAAGTGAGAGGTGTCTTTTTCTCCTGTAACAAGATGGCTGAAGGCAGGCAACCCAGGCTGGAGAGCCGCTCAAGGATGTCCAGGAATCAGGCTCAGTCTACCTTCCTGCTCTGCTGTTATGTGTGGCTTTTGTCCAAATGATCACAGCATGGCTCCTGAGCATTCAGGAGGGAAGAAAGGGAGAAGGGACATAGGCTTTCTTTTACCCAGGCTTTATTCAGGAAGGGACAGCCTACATAGGGCCTTAGTACCTATATTTCCTCTAGCTGCAAGGGAGTCTGAGAAGGTAAATACTTTCCTTTCTAGCCGTACCAGGGCAAAGCAAAGGAAAGGGTTACAGGATTGGGTGTCGAGTGAGCCAATACCTGCCATAGTGACTTATCACGTCCCTTCCCTGCAGCCTGCCAAATGATGTCACAATAACATGCTAAAACTAGGAAGGCAAAATGCTTTCTAAATTATAAAATGCTTTATGAACATTATCATCAGGTATATTCAATAATTATTTACATTTTCACCTTTCAAGAAATTTTATGAAAACATTGCTCTTCTTTTACTTTGATTCTGTACTTCATATATCAGAAATCTACGCTCTCAACCAATAAGACACCACAAAGATTTTCTCTTTTTTTTTTTTTTTTTGTAATCTTTTCTAATAATTGTAGGCACTTGTTCTGTGTCACTTTTGGTAAACATTTCCCTTTCCATCTCCAGGTATTCTGTTGTTCTCACATTTATTTCTTTGTTTTTGAGAGTAGGAGCTGTATCTGAATTATAGGAAGGAGGAAATTGCCAATTTACCAACTGGCTCTGTATTCTTCTTTCTTTTTATGTGGCACATTTTGTCCCAGCTCTGATTTATTGGGTTGAATAGCTGCATCCAAACAGCTACATGTCAATCATGTGTACCCTGATTACTCATTATGAGCCTTAGGATACCATACAGCTTACTAATGAGCACATTATAATGCTGGCCAGTGCTAATTAGATGATAATCATGTGCATTGCTTTATTTACAGTCTATCCATTTAAATTAATTGGGCATTTAATTGAACACAGTGTGAAAGAAATTGGAATTAGAATTGAGTTTAGAGGTTTGTTGAAGTTACTTTCACCTGTCATCTCATATGCAGGTGAGATTATCCACTTGATCTGGAAATTTAGAGAAAATACAAATGGACAGTGCTTATTTTATCATGGTACACATACATAGATAAATTATCTCAAAATGTGTTTGGAAACAACAACCAAATTTACAAATTTTTTATCTCCTCTAACATCCTTATGTGACCTGATTACAGAGAGATTTAGCATGCATAAGAGATATTTAATAAATCAAACCCTTAGTTTGATTTATTCTCATCAACATGATGAGAATGTTCTGATATTTTCTTAGAAGTGGAAATTTACATTTAATTTTTGAATAAATATGTGGCAAACTATACCTAATTATGATCCTATGTATTACATATTCCAGGATTTACATTTTTAAATGTGTATATAATTGCCAAAAACTACATGCATGAGGGCATCACTAAATGCAAAATGTGTTTTCATTGAAATGATTTCCTAAGAGCACATGTGGTGTAGAGTAACTACATGAAAACGAGTTTTTAGGCAAAAAAATGCGGAGGCCAAGTTTTCTACTCTTTTTCTCAAATAGTAGCATATCTGATTTATGGGCATCTCTGCCATGCAATTTTGAGATGGACCAAAACTGGCTGAGGTTCTATTTTCAAAATAAGTTAGAAAATGTGCTGCTCCAATTTTCCTGAGAATCACCCATAGGAAAAAAATCATAAATGATTCTTATAAATTAATTGGAACAAAACTTGTTTTGGGAAGAGGTCCTTGGGAAGCTTAGATAATACGACCATTTTTGAAGTTATACTGTATTTTGTTACTAAACAACCTTAGTTCTTTCTTTTTTGATTGTCAAACAGGTAAATCAAATAAAATGAATGATTTAAAGTATTTTAACCACCTCTGATAAGAGCAAATGTAATTCTATTTATAACTTCTGACATCAGAATGACTTGTTTGAGTCTACCAAGGTCTTTCTTTAATCCAAACTGACACCATGCAAAACTAAAGAAGTTACCATTATATAATGACCATCTTTGCCTTTCTTTACTCTTGTTGATTTAGAGTCAATTTTACCTGATATGAGAATGGCTTCACCTGCCTTCTTTTGGTTTCCATTTGCATGGAATATTTTTTTCCAGCTCTTCATCTTGAGTCTGTATGAGTCCTTGTGGGTTAGATGTGTTTCCTGGAGACATCAGACATTTGGCTTGTACAGCCAGCCTATGTCTCTTGAGTGGGGAATTCAAACCATTCACATTGATTGATAGAATTGATATGTGGGATGCTGTTCTGTTCATCCTGTTGGGAAGTACTTTGCTTTGTTTTACTTCTTGTACTGCTGTTTTATATGAGCTATGAGCTTTAGCTTTTCGGTGGTTTTACTCTGGTGGGTGACTATTTTGCTGATCCATGTATAATGTAGTTCTGAATATTGCCTGCAGGACGGATCTGGTCTTGACAAATTCCCTCAGTGTTTACTTATCTGGAAAAGTCTTTATTTCTCCTTCATAAATGAAACAGTTTTGCAGGATACAAAGAAGACTGAAGATGGCACCCCAATCCCTTCTGGCTTGTAAGGTCTCAGTTGAGAAGTCTACAGTTAGCCTGATGGGTTTTCCTTTGTAAGTTACTTGGTGTTTTCACCTCACGGCTTGCAGGAATTCTTCCTTCATGTTGACTTTGGCTAGTCTTATGGCTATGTGTCTTGGTGATTGCCTCTTTGAAATGAATCTCCCAGGTGTTTGTTGAGCTTCTTGAACCTGGACATCTAAATCTCTAGCAAGACCAGGGAAGTTTTCCTCAATTATTCCCTCAAATAAGTTTCCCAGCCTTTGTGCATGTTATTCTTCAACCTGAGGGATGCCTATGATTCTTATATTTGGCTGTTTGACATAATCCCATATTTTTTGTAGGCTTTGTTCATTCCTCTCAAATCTCTGTTCTTTATTTCTGACTGACTGTATCAATTTGAAAGAGTTGTCTTCAAGCTCTGAGATTCTTTCTTCTGACTGGTCTAGTCTATTCTTAAAACTTTCCACTGTGTTTTATATTTCCTTAAATGAACTTTTCATTTCCTGGAGTTCTATTTGGCTTTTTAAAAATCTCTTTAGTGAATTTTTCATTCATTTCCTGAATTGTTTTTCTGGTTTCTTTGAGTTGGTTTTCCATTTTCTCTTGGATTTCATTGAGCTTCCTTACAATCTATATGTGGAATTCTTTGTCTGTCATTTCAACATTTTTATTTTGGTTGGTACTCATTGCTAAAGAGCGGGTTTTCCCTTTTGGGGGTGTCCTTTTGCTCTGATTTTTCATAATTCCAAAGTTCTTTCACCACTTCCTTTTCATCTGGGGCAGCTGTTGCTTATTTTTGGATTTTATTTTGTTTAGATGGGGCTCCCCCTGATATTTGTAGGGTGTGTTTGTAGCATATTTTGGGTAAGAACCTTTGGCTTTGCTTATGGGTGCTTTGATGGCAATCCAGGTTCTGGGTGGGTGTCTCAGTTATAGATATTTTTAGTGTGGTGGTTTTCTCAGTTGCCAGTTGCTTATAGGCTGTAGCAGTGATGAGCTATGTGAGTGGGCAGATTCCCTGTCTCTTTGATGAGGGAAGATGGAGGTCTTTGAAATCCTTTCTCTTTCCTCAGTCCTGTGGTCTTCTTAACAGCGTGAATTGTATTGGCATGCCTAGTTTAATCTCTGAGACAGTAGATTGTGCTTGTGGGTGAGAATCAACTATATCCTATATGATTGAGTCAGTAAATGCTATAATGGGCATACAAATTGACCTCCCTGTCAGCAGATGGTGCTCGCCAGGAAGAACAGGCTCCAGTGTTGTTTTGGGGACCTATGACTAGCTCTAGTCCCTGAGGAGAAGCACTTGAATGCCCCAGATGGTAAGTGGGGCCCTGGAACTTCTAAGTGAGTCCTTATTCTCTGCCACAGCAGAAGCCGGTGAGGGAGTGAGGCTGGGTAGGGCTGAGTTGGGTGAGCCCACCCTCAGACTCCACAAAAGCTGGTAAGGTAGCTATTTTGGGAGAGGTCATATATCTGCTACCAACTTCTCGGTAATGCCACCAGGGAGGGGCTGAAGTGGCCCCACCCAACCACAAAGTCTGCTCATGGAGGCAGGCCTGTCTCAGATTCACAATCTGGCTGTCAGGAGTGGGTTTTGCTCTTCTCTCCCCTCCCCTGCTCCATGGTCTCCTTCTGGCATCTGCCGGGAGGCAGGAGCTCAAACTAGCTGAGTTCCCCCACGATTGTGCTGTGGACTGGAAGCTTCCCTGCCCGGGATCCCAGCCGGGGCTGACAGTGTAGCCTTCCTGTGGGGAGAGGGATGCCCTGCAAGTAGGCTGCAGCTGGGATCCACACTACATTCTCTTCTCAATTCTGCGCATGTCCCACTCTCTGTGGAAGCCTTGGTGTGGTGTCTCAATAGTCTCTCTCAGCAACCATGGCGCGGAGAGGGGAAGAGAAGGAAAAGAGTCTGGATGGAGAAAAGTTAGCACTCTGGTTGTCTCTGTTCCTCTCTCTAGAAGGCAGCCCACCTGGAATGTCCAAGCTCTGGAGTCATGCAGATCCCCTGGGACCCACTGGACCCCTGTGGCTCCCGCAGTCTGGACAGAGTTGGGAAGTGTTTGTGTGGAAATGAGCAAGACGAAACCTGAGGAGTTGAAGCCCCCTGGGGAGGACAAAGTGGGTAGAGAAGCAATATGACACCTGCCATGCCAGCTCAGGTCTTGGTGCCAGGATGTGCCCCAGCGGGGCTGGGAACCTGGTGTTTTGTCCACAAGAAGCTCCCAGTTTACTGATGGCAACAGCTTTTGGTTTTGTGGGGGTAGAAAGTCTCTCCAGCAGCTCAGGAACCCACTGACCATCAGAGATGTGAGGGTGGGAGAAACAAACCACTCCACCTACCCTTTTCTCTGGACTCCAAGCCTATTGGAGGTTGATCTCTGCCGAGATCTTGCTCCCTCTTGTTCTGTTCCACCACTTCTTCCCGTGGAGTCTCTTGTAGGTTCTGCCACCCTCCCTCAGAATTATACCCAATCTATGTTTGTTTGTTTGTCTGTTTCTTTTTTCTCTTTCATCTAAAACTTTTCCTTCTTACTGAGATGCTCTGGTAGCTGTGTTTCTGGTCAGCCATCTCTCCCCAAGGAGCTCTGGTCACGTGTCTTCCAAATCTAGTCTCAGTATCTATTGTTTTAATTATTGTGACTCTGTGCTGAGTTTCCCCCACCCTTTTCATTTTAATTTTTAAGTTTATTTTTTAAAATTACTAGATACACATGTACATAAATCTTTTAGCTGTTTCTTTGGTATTTACCTTCATCTTTTTAAACAATGTTTTTGTTGCTATTTGTTTGAAATTTTAACTATTTAGTTTCCATCATGAAATATTAAGACTATGAGGATCCAGTTCTTTTACGCCCATATCTTATCCCATCCTTAACTTACTCCATATATTTTCTCCTACTTACCATAACTTTTCTGTAATTTTGGTTTTGATCAGTATTAAGCATTTACATTGATATGGCTTTGTAAATAACATTGTCAGGTGAATCATGCATATAATGTAAATATATTTCCTTCTTGTATAATTTTTCTTTTTCCCTAGAGCTAATAGCTAATAATCTCTTCTCTCTTTCTCTCTCTCTTTCTCCTCTCCCTCTGTTTTCTGTTACCTATTGTTAATTTTACCCCAGACTCTCATAAGAGGGGGTTATGTCTCCTCTTAACATTCAAACCCATCAGGCAGTCTAGCAGCATCATTTTTTCTGGGGCACAGCCCTCATCCTGCTCAGAACCCATTTCCCTGCTTCAGGCTGGACTGGCTGCTTGCTGAGGCTGCAGTACCCATGTCATCCTGGGCTCTCCCTTCCTAATCATCCTGGCAAGTCCCTCCACTCATTCTTGAGTTAGATCACCTGTTCCTATGTTCCATAGCTTCATCTTCCTGTTTCTTTGTTTACTCTCTTATTTTAGGAAAACTCTCCTTTTGTGGCTTCGTGAGAAAAGATGAATGGGGAGTAAAAGTTTTGAGACCTTGCATGACTGAGAATTTCTCTAAATTTGTCTCATTCTTGAGAATACTTTGCTAGGTATAGAATGACTTCCCCTTAGCATTTTGAAGGCAAATCTTTATGTCTTCTGGCTCTACTTTTATTGTCAAGAGGTCCTACGTCATTATAATTCCGCATTTATCATGTGTAAAATGTTACCAGTGCCAGGCGAGGTGGCTCATACCTGCGGTCACAGAGACTCAGGAGGCTGAGGCGAGAGGATCACTTAAGCCCAGGAGTGCGAGGCTGCAGCATGCTATGATTGTGCCACTGCACTCCAGCCTGGGCGACAGAACAAGACCCTGTCTCTAAAAAAACAAAAATTAAAAAAAAATTACAAAAACAAAAAACATGCCCCCTCCTCTCTCCTGGAAAATTTTAGTGGCTTCTTTTCCCCCCAGTGTTCTAAAATTTCATAATAATGTGCCCATGTAGGATTTTTATTTATTATATTCATTGCTTGGTAATCATTTTCCAGGAAATGTTCTTGGACGATTTGTTAATTTCTTCCCTCGTTTTTTTTTCTGAACTCTCTGGAATGACTATTAGTTAATTATTGCACCACCTGTATCATTACCTTAAATTTTTTTCTTTTCTTTTTTTCTACTTTTCATCTTTATCTTTTTGTTTTGCCTTCAGAGAGATTTCCCCAACTTTATCACCTAATCCTTCTTTTTTCCCTATAAACTTTTATTAACTGGGGTGATAGGGAGAGTTCACACATTGTGAAAACATCAGGAAATTACAGAAAGACTTGTGATAAGTGTTGAACAGAACAGATCAAACCAACACCTGAGTCATCTGAGAAACAATAATGTCAAATGGCAGAGACCAAATCTTTGTTAGTGATAGAGGATGCAGGATAAAAACAAAGACATTGATACCCTCTGGTCTTGTAACATAAACATGCAACTTTATTTATCTATTCATTTTTGAAGTTATAATCTCCCTTGTCACTGAGCCTCAGAAAGCAATTGTTTTCCCAATTTTAATCCCCCTCTAGTAAATCTTTTCCCTCTTATCAATAACTTCCAAGTAAATTATTTGCGAAAATAACTCGTATTCATTCCTTTTTCACATCCCACAAATTCCATTCCAGGAAATTAGCAACCTCCCAGCACAGAGCCCATGTTCTGCCTCTTGGAAATGCGAACCTACACAATGGATTTTAGTCATCTTTTGTCAAAATTAGAGTATCAGCATGTGTTTACTGCAAAGCTTAGTTCCTTCTAGCAGGCATCTTTAGTCTACAACTTACTTGCCATTGCCATTTTCCACAGTTTAACTAGAGTGCATTCCTCCACCCTCTGCCTCCACATGTGGAAACCACCAACAATTCTGGCCTGACCAGTTAACCTCCTAAATCATCTCTGCAGTTATTTACCAGGAAACACTGGAAAACAGACATAAATATTACACCTCCATATACCACAGCTCAGGCTTAATTTGTAGGCAGAATTTCATTTGTTGGCCAAGGGAAGAAAAGACATCTACATAGAGTAGGGCTTGGGAGGAAGACAGAATAGGGAAAAGACATGGTGATGGCTGGACCACTGAGTGGGGAGCATGCAGTCTTGCTATTGAGTTTTTCATTTCTGCTATCAAGAGCTCCTTTTTGTATGTTCATTTTTATGGACTTCTGTTTTTATTTAAATAGTGGGAAACATCTTCTCTTTTCTGGTTGACTGAATTTATTTCCACACTTTGAGTGTTTTCCTAATCTTTGCATTGGCTCTGTTACTTCTAATTTCCTCCCTCCTGGGTGTTCTACTGTTGTCACTTTTGCTTTATATGTTAAAATATTTGCTGGGTGTCTGGTGATCCTTGGAGTCCATGCCCATGCAAGAGGGAGACACTGAAAAGCCCAGGGAAGCTCTGAGCGGGTGGGTGCCTGTTCTTGGCAAGTGGGCTTCACAGTAGGGTGATCTGGCTGGAAGATTTTCTTTGGAGGATCCCTAGCATCAGAGTCACAGGTCTCCTATCCTAGATTGGCCAGTTTCCCCAGAGAATGATTCTTCAATCTCCCGTCAGAGGAGAGAGGCTGGGAGTTTTTCTGTTCACATATAGCTTTACATTCAATCCCCATCTCTTGTATGTGAACCACCCTTTCAGCTGCAACCTGTGTCCTTAAATCCAAGCCTGTCTGTGAACTCCCCCAGAGAGGGAGCATCCAGTCTTCTGCTGGGACTGGGGAAGGGCAGCCACCCTGCTGCAGGGGGGTGCTCTGTACCTCTGTTTCTACACAGGCTTTCAGCCCATTCTTCTATCTTCCCAAAAGACCCATTCTTTACATCCTGAGATTTTCTCAGGGTCTCTGGTACAAAACAGGATGTTCTTGGGCTTCCCCCCACTCGCAGATTACATTTTTGTTTTCTCTCATCTTCTAAATCCATTATCAGTTGTCGATTTGCTTTCTGGCTCCCAAAATCTTCTTGCTGGCATCATTTTGTTTTCTTTATTATTGCAAATTCATGCCTTATTTAATTCTCTTAGTGTCATACTGTAGTGTTTTGAGGGAGCAGGGATAAACTTGTGGTTTTCTGCTATATTTAATTGGCTTTTTTGTGTAACACCTTATGAAGCTATAGCAAAGTAAAGTGCACTATTTTCATTTCATGAATAGGATTTCCAGGAAATAAAGAACAGCAATCAGCATGGAGGGGGTGATGAGGGATACTAGGCCTGGGACAGAGTCCCCCGCACCAGCCCACCAGCAGATTCAGTAATGGTGACTTCATCCTGAATCTACAGCTTCAGTCAACACCCCTAACTGGCCAGCCCTGGCTAATATTATACTTGCCCCTCCTGCCTCACTCAGCCTGAGAGCATCCAGTGCATCAGAGTCCTCCTTTCCCTAGCCTTGGCCCTAGGGATGCATGAACCTGCTTGCACGTGCAAGAAAACTTTGCTTAAGAAATCCAGCTGGTCTTCAGTCCTATTTTTTTCACATTTGACCTTGGTCAAACAAACATTAGTTGAGTGCCTGTTATAGACCAGCCTCTGTGCACACCGAGGGTCCAGCCATGCCAAAGACAGTCCTCTGTCCTTGAGGAGTTCAAACCTTCCTACACTACATGACTTCTTACGTAGTAATTGGGACTGGCTCGCGCACAGACA
Source organism: Propithecus coquereli (assembly GCF_000956105.1). Lineage (NCBI taxonomy): Eukaryota > Metazoa > Chordata > Mammalia > Primates > Indriidae > Propithecus > Propithecus coquereli. The sequence continues at coordinate 2,271,061 of NW_012149063.1, forward strand.
AGCACCGGGTGATGGCTGAGCAGCCTCTTGACATTGGATTTTCACTCACACTCACCCTCGTTTCTTTCATCTTCTATATAGACATCTAAAACTGCATTATTATTGAAGGTCATGAGAAATTAGCTTGGATCCTAATGTATAACAATGTCTGTAAAAGTAAAATATCGACATTCCTCTCTCAAGAAACAACCACCCCAGCACTCCTGCAATGGGTGCACCATCTGTGTATGAAGTTCCTGGGTCAGGTCAGCTGATGGGGGCTCCTGTGGTGAACAGTTTGTAGTAGGCACCTTTCTGGGCCATCAGTTCTTCATGGGTCCCCTTTTCAATCACCGCCCCCTGGGCCATGACAGCAATCATATCCGAGTTCTGGATGGTGGACAAGCGATGGGCAATGACAATGCAGGTCCGACCCTCTCTGGCTTTGTCTAGAGCAACCTGCACCGTCTGCAAAGAGGAGATGGAAAGTTGAGGCAAAGACGTATGAGGTTTCCCAGCCCGCTGTCACAAGAGTTCAATTAATGCTACCTGAGTAGCAACCCTATACTTGGGGAAAACCCTAAGGCTCGACCTAAGAGAGGATTAAGCAAGTATTCACTGAATGCAATGCATCAATTATTTCAGCAGCAGTGCACAGGCTGAGACACTTCAGTGAAGCTGGAAGGAAGCAAACTACGAAATCACTATGTAATTTTACAATTACTTAGTGATAGTCTAGTTTATTCAAAGGAACCCAAGGAAACAATGGAGGGTAGCAGCAAATGGTCATTCCTGATACTGTTCTTCACTGAGGACATAGTAGCTCTCTCCAAAATGGAATCCTGATTTTTAAGATGTTAATTAGAAATTTAAAATTTCATAATTGTGTTTTTCTCAGTTGCATCAACTTTCCTCCAAACCACACATCAGTTAACACCTCTTTCTTTGTGTTATATGTGGCCTACCTTCTCTGTTGCATAACTTTAGAACTACAAAATATGTAATGCCTAACAGATGAACTTTTACTTTATTTAAGTAAGCCAATTATTTGCCTTCAAAGAAACGTCACTTGGCCTAAAGAATCTTAAAAACAGTTCTTATTTTCAAGTTAAACTTTTTTTATTTGAAGCAATCTTATGCTAAATCACTGTCCTCAGATTATTATCTTTGGGTTCCACAAAGTATTGCCAATTTCTACTGTTAATGAATCAGAAAATTGAAAATAGTGCCATTTTATAAGGACAAATCTTACACCAAAAGACTCATTTATAATGATCTAAGACTTTAGAAAATCAATACGTACCTTTTCACTTTCTGTGTCTAAGGCAGAAGTGGCTTCATCCAGTAGCAAGATTTTAGGCTCTCTCACGATGGCCCGAGCAATAGCAATGCGTTGTTTCTCTCCTCGGGAGAGTTGAGACCCCTGGGACCCAACGTTAGTTTCATATTTCTGGAAAAAGTATGGTAAATTTGAGAACTAGAAATAGTCACTGCTCTCGTGTTGTATGGAGCCCACATCAATGATGCCTATGTGAGTTTAAATTATTTGTTGTTTGTTGAACTCGGGAATAGTGAATGAGTCCTTCTGTAAAGGATGTCAAATCTACTAAGGAACATAAAAAAAATATGGAATTTGTGACCTTTGCTGCTGGGAAACAAGGGACTTTATTTCCTATTTCTGTATTTCTTTTAGGTTTATATTTCCAATCTCTTTCTCCCTGGGTTTAGGTAAAATCACATGTACGAGATCCTTCTTGACTTGAGACTTCCTGATTTCCAGGCTCTGATCTGAAAAATCCTTGCAAGGTAGAATAATCCCAGGAATGGGAATGGCTTTTGAGAGATCATCTGGTCCATTCCTTTATTGGGGAGGCATCATGTTGGAACACAAGCCTTGGTGAGAATCTCCACTTTGCTGCTTACTAGCTCCGTGATCATGAAAAAAACTATTTTAATTTCTTTGAGTGGCAAACTCATCTGAAAAATGCATATTAATAATGAGTTTGGAGACTTATTGTGAGTTTTAGATGAAATTAGGGAGGAAAATCTCTAGCTAGATGCTTGGCATGGCTACATAAAAATTAATTAACATTCATGGAGTATTTACTGTGTATCGGGTACTGTGCTAACTATTCTAGCCAGGTTATCACTTAATATTCACAGAAGCCATACATCTGTAGTTTTCAAATTACAACACTTAGGCACAGAGAAGTAAGAAAATGGTACAAAGACAAACAAGTAGCAAGCAGTGAAAGTGAAATCTCAACCAAGGAATGTCTAGCTTCTGGGCCCCTGCCCTTGGTGAGTGCTCTTCCTGATCTTCCATAAGATCTGTCTCCTTCCTCCACCTCCCTTGCCTCCTGACAAATGCTCGACTAAGCCTGGTGAGACCAACGACAACATACTTTGTCCTCGTGGAGACAAAATGCTCAGGGAAGGGTGTCATGGACAAGTCTATAGGAGAAAGAGGGAGTAAACCAACTCTAATCAGTGTCTTGCACAAAATGAGTAGATGTTCAATAGAGATTTGTGGAATAAACGAACCTTCCAGGAGACACATAGCTTTACTTTTCAACTCTGGATGCTGCAAATAATAATTTGCACCTGCTTACAGATTGGACCATCCAGGTAAAAACTGGGCCAAGAGCCTAACACTTAAGGGACTTTGTGAAAAGAACAAACAAAAAAGTCCCCCACAAACACCACAAAATCTCTAAACATAATCACTTACAAAGAAAAATAATTTCCCCAGTGGCATTTTGAAAAAAAAGGAAGTGGAGAGGTCAAAGGTAATAGTTTGCTCCTACAATTTGGTTTCCATGTTTTAATTTTCCTTATAACCAACCACTAAAAGTTGGATGAGACAATGCTTTCGAAAACTAAAAAGTATGTTGATGAAGGACATTTATTTTGCCTAAAATCCTGGGGCACTGGGAAATAAATTGTGTTGCCTTTGACCTTCTTCTTGAGCCACAATCATAATATAGGTTCAATATCCCTTATCTGAAATGCGTGGGACCAGAAGTGTTTTGGATTTTATTTTTTTCAGATTTTGGAATATTTACATATACATAATGAGATATCTTGGAGGTGGGACCCAAGTCTAAACACGAAACTCATTTACGTTTTACATACACCTTATACACATATCCTGAAGGTAATTTTATATAACATTTTTAATAATTTTGTGTATGAAACAGTTTTGGCTGTGTTTTGACTGCAACTTGTCACATGAAGTCAGGTGTGGAATTTTCCACCCTGGCATCATGTCAGCACTCAAAAAGTTTCGAATTTTGGAGCATTTTGGATTTCAGGTTTTTGAATTAGGGATGCTCAATCTGTCCTTGTTGGTGATTCTACCTCTCCCCATCCCCATCTCCTGTAGGAAATGGCTGGCTGTGAGCTGGTACTCACCTCTGGGAGGGACATGACAAAGTCATGCAGCTGAGCCTGCTTTGCAGCCGCTATGACTCTTTCCATGGGAATTTCTTTGGTGTTGTCACCATACTTGATGTTGTCCATTATGCTGCAGGCAAATAACACTGGTTCCTGGGAAACAATTCCGATCTTTGAGCGGAGGAACTGGATGTTTACTTTTTTGCTGTCATGCCCATCTATCATCTGCCAATAGAGGTGACAACAAAGGGCATTAAGTTTTAGAATTCCTGCAGTGAGGAAAGTTCATATTCTAGAGTTAAGAGTTATGCAGAACATTTAGTTTGCTAGCAGACAACAATCCCAGGGATCCGGACAATAAATTATGTTGCTTTGACCTCTGGAGGTAGTGTCCGACAGGAGTGGTGTTGAAGTTATCACTGATCAGACTATGATTTTGTTTGTTTGTTTCCCAAACTCTAGCTCTACAGGTGGAAAAATGAGAAAGAGACTCAGGACAGTATTTGGTTAAGAAAAAATTTCCCCTTATGCTTTGACTGCAGCATACTCCACAAATATACAGAGTTGCTCAATTTTGAGACTCCATGAGTTATGAAAAGGATTTTTCTATGTGAAGCTATTGGATAATGTAATAGTCAAGCCTGTTTCTTTGAGTTTACTAACACGATTCTCTGAATAACTGTGATAATAGAATCAAATTTTTAAAAGGAATACATTTATTCACTTAGTTGATCAACAAACATATATTGAATCACCTGCCACAAAAGCACCATGCTAAGCAGTCTGTGTCTGCTACAGAAAGAAAGCATAGGCTGGGTGTGGTGACTCGCGCTTGTAATCCTAGCACTCTGGGAGGCCGAAACAGAAGGATTGCTTGAGGTCAGGAGTTTGAGACCAGCCTGAGCAAGAGCGAGACCCCGTTTCTACTAAGAATAGAAAAATTAGCCAAGTGTTGGGTGTCATGGCACATGCCTGTAGTCCCAGCTACTCAGGATGCTGAAGCAGGAGGATCACTTGAGTCCAGGAGTTTGAGGTTGCAGTGATCTATGATGAAGCCACTGCACTGTACCCTGGGCAATAGAGCGAGACTCTGTCTCAAAAAAAAGCATAATCTCTGTCTCCTAGAAACTCAATCTAGTTAGGCAGTTAAGTTCGGATACTCAAATATCTACCATTTGAGCTGGTTCACTTAAGAGTCCCAGAATAGCAAAGATACAGTGCGTCTAATATACTACTATAAAGTGGCCCTTTGATTTCAGAGAAAGATTATGTTAAATGGCAGGAACAGATTATATTTTAGATAATTTATCAGCAAAAGAAAAAGCAAACATTATTAGAAAAAATACAAGGCATTCCTCAATAACAATTAGCCCTCACTTATCTTGCTCTATTCATTTTCCATAGTACTTAAGTCTGCACAGCACAATTTAATAATTAAATACCGGAACCGTTTGCTAATTGTCCTATCTGTGCTATATTGCCTGCTCCTGCAAGACGGAAGACATGTTTATGCTCCTTAGACTCTCCCATGGGGCCTAATGCAGGAAGAGGCACATCAGAGGTATCCACTTAAATGCTGAAATATTGAATGCCTGTACTTGGTAGCTTCCTTAAGAGCAAAGAGGACTTTTAAAAATTGATTAAAAGTGGCATATTTCCTAATTAAAAATGTTTGTATTATAGAAATGTTTTACAATGACATAACAAAATATAGTGTGCCTATGAAATGCAAGGAATCATAATGATTTCCTCATGGGCCTTGCTTTCTACCTGTGACCAGAATATTCACTGGACATATGCAGAGAAATATACTAATAGAGTGTTAATGTTGAAAAGCTCAAACATGAAGGATTCAGGTTCCTGAGTCCCACATAGTTTTCAATCTACCTGGTGACAGACATGATAGAGATGACATTTTGGAAAAGTGAACCCTCTTTCTTACAGAGATCAGACCCCTGGTGGAATGCGCGTTCTAGGTCCACCAATCACCAAATACATTGAAATGAATTAAAATCTTTCTTTACCCTTAAAATTAATAACAGAAGTCATTATAAATTATAGGTAATCAACTCTCACTCTTTATTTTTATAACTTCCTGGATTCTGCCAGGAAGAGTAAGTTTGCTTGTTTCCTTGCTTTGCTTTATGAAAAGGAATCTTTAGTTGCCTCTTTCAAGTTTCTCTTAGCATTTCTCTTCGTAATGTTATCTATCCTCATTGCACTGAAGATCGTACTATTCAAGGAAACCAGAAAGGCCGTTTTCTAAATATTAAGCAATGATTCAAATACGGAGCAAAATAAAACAATTTCATACCCATACCTCTAAACGATTTCTTAGAAAACTACTTGTGGGTGCACTTCAACAAAAGCAGGGTGAAAACCAAGAAAGAGGAAGATACAGGAACTAGGAAATAATGGATCTAACTCAAGAAAACATCACAAGGAACTCACAGGATGACAACTGCTCAACAGGCAATGGTTGCAATTAATCCAGGCGGTGACAAAAATGAGGGAATAGATGGCAGGATGGAGATATTGGAAGAACATAAAGATTTTTATAAAGGCAGAGAACGTGAGAGAAAAAGAAAGCCTTTTAGAAAAACAAGAAAGCAAATGTAATGCTAATATACCTCACTATTTGACTTTAGGATGAACAACATTTACATAATTATAACAAAAGCTGTTAATTGATTTCCAACTTTTAGAATCAACCTAGAGTGAAAACAGGAAAGAAAATCAGCCTTTTAAATAGAACATAAGCATTTTTTGTTCTTGATAATATAAAAGCACAGTTAGAACTTGAGAAGGAAAAGGAGGGAGTAAGAAGTGAAAAAGAGGTAGGATAGTGAGAATTCTCATTTTAGAAAGCAAGCATTCAAGATACATTTTATATAGGTGGTGGAAAAGCAACAGAAGTGTGTCAGTTAAATTTACAAATAGAGGAGCGAAAAAATGATACAAGTACACTGGGAGGAGGTGGATAAAAGGAGGGAGTGGTGAGGGTAAGCTAAATTTCTATCTCTTGAGAATAAGTCAGCAGAGAGTCTAAATTTGTTAAATTGTGAAACAGCAATATGAGCACATTGTTTGGAGACATAAAAGTCAACATTGGGAGACCGAAGAACTTCAAGTGTTTTAAAATAGTTGCCTTTGGGCAGAGAAAGGCAGGATGGGGTGGAAGGGTAGAGCAGGGAGTTGCTTTTTATTATTATACAAACCTTTCTTTGCTATTTGATTTTATAATCCTCTGCATATATTACTTCGGAAGAAATAAAAAAGGGAGAGAAAAGAAGAGAAAGAAATGCTGTGAAAAATAAGCAACAAAGTAATTTACCAATTTTTCAAATATCCTTGCCAAAGCTTTATGGTGCATGGCTATCAATTTGAGTTCCTCTGATTATTTAGAATTAAGCTTCTTGAACAAGGATCGTCTCAGACTTTTTCATGCTTAGTCCCCTTTCTTGCTCATTCGTCATTGTGTCCCTTATCACCCTCACTTTTTCCATTCCCGGTCATTAGTTTCCTGATTAGTCTGCACTTTCTGCTCCATTTACAGGTAAACGAATGCTTCTATTAAATACACTCATCTCCAGCTTTGCACCGTGTGTGCCCAGTTTTCTTTGCCTAACTGGTCAGCAGCCCATTTGGAACTGGGAAACTATGATGTTAGAAATTGTGGGGTAGAGTCAGGTCAACCAGCAAATGACAGGAACTGGAAAATATGCATAGGGATAAAGTGTCAGGCAAGCACTTTACAGTGAGTCTGCCAAAGCATAATCTTGAAGATCACTGTTAGGGTTGGAGATATTCTGCAGAAAGCAACATTCTCAAAAGCATGTGCGGCCGGGCACGGTGGCTCATGCCTGTAATCCTAGCATTCTGGGAGGCCGAGGCGGGCGGATTGTTTGAGCTCAGGAGTTCGAAACCAGCCTGAGCAAGAGCAAGACCCCGTCTCTACTAAAAATAGAAAGAAATTAATCGGACAACTAAAAATATATAGAAAAAAATTAGCCGGGCATGGTGGCGCATGCCTGTAGTCCCAGCTACTCGGGAGGCTGAGGCAGAAGGATCGCTTGAGTCCAGGAGTTTGAGGTTGCTGTGAGCTAGGCTGACACCACGGCACTCACTCCAGCCTGGGCAAAAGAGTGAGACTCTGTCTAAAAAAAAAAAAAAAAAAAAAAAGCATGTGCATTGCTTACCACTTTCCCTTGATCAGGATCGTAGAAACGTTCCAACAGCTGAATACTGGTGCTTTTGCCACATCCACTGCTTCCAACAAATGCCAGTGTCTGCCCTGGATTAACCGACACTGACAGACCATTCAGAACTTGCACATCAGGTCGAGAAGGATATGTAAATTTACAGTCAACAAAATCAATCTTCCCCTGGAAGTTGTCCTGTGAATGGGAGGATTGAAATTCCACATGTTCTTACTGGAGTTTAGAATATCAAAAATGCACCTAAATCTGAGTTTAAAATCCCTGCTTAAGACACCTTCAAACCATGCTGCCAAAGTGCAAAGTATAGAGACAGCAACTTAATGAAAGGACGTTCCATTCCCTATTCTATCATAGCAGGTGTAGTACAAAGGGAGGCTTGAGCAGTGAAATAAAAGACATTTGACCCCTCTCATTCCCACTCTAACCTAATGGGATTTCCTCGTCATCCATTACTTGACATTCTGAACAGAAGAGACTGGCTAGAAGATATTATTACCTGACAGAAGCCAGTAACTGTTCAAACCCTACAGCTCTGTTCCCCCAAAGACTCAACAACATTTTACTTAGAATGACCTAGAGAGAAGGTTCCTTGAGGTCTGTACTGCAAAGGTGAGTATTTTCTATTATACTTCAGTGTGCTTAAAACTATCAAAATTATAAACTCTAGAAATGGATAGACATTTAATAGACCACACAGAGACTTTACTTTTATTGAGCTAAAGGAGAAACAGGTCATTGGATCAATTTAAAAAGATTTCAGAATTTAATTTGATTTAACTAGTGTTTAGGTTTTGTTTTGCTCTCTTGAACATACTGAGGTTTTCAAAAATAGACAGGGAAGATGAAAAAACACCTCTGGGGACTATCCATTAGCAGAGAAGATATCTTGTTGAGATTGAATTACATTTTCTGGGCATCCACATGAGCTAAAACTTGAAGCCAGATGAACATGAATCAAATCAATACCATTTGGACGGGAAGAGCTGGTTTTTCTACATTCTATACCAGAACATCAATAGAAAGCATGGTGGTTGGGAGGTCTCAAAATACAACAGGCTTCCTTCCTTCCAGAACAATATCATACGGAATTTAGCATTCATTGGATATCAGTGCCTTATTCAAATGCCAGCTTTAGGAATAATTTTTAATGCTACTTTATTTCATTCCTTTACATTTATAAATCTACTGTCTGTCCCTTCTGAGCACATATGAATGAACTTATACACTGCAGGAATTTAGAAGCTAGGAGGTAGTGTATGACCATCCCTAATGGCTGTTCTGCACACATACACATAAAGCACGACCAATACTTACCCATTTTTCACCTGCACTACTGTATACATTGATTGGGGGGCGTCGGTCCAGCAGTTGAAAAAGGTGTGCAGCTGCTATTTTAGCTTTGGCATAACTTGGGGTGTAAGAGGAGGCTCTTCCAAGAGCTGTCGCACTCAGCACAACTGCAGAGATCACCCTGCAATCAGACAGACACACAGGTAGAAAGCGGTGTGACGCGGTTGGTGTGATGGTCAAAGAAGCAGGAGTTTGGGGCTCTAGCCCTGGTTCTGCCAGGAAAGGACCGAGAAGCCTTAAGCAAGTCACTTGTCTGGGACTAGGTGGCGGGACTGGGGAGATTAGCAGTGCTCAAATTGTGTTCTATGAAAAAGTGGTGAGGGGGAGACTGAACAAGGGGGCACTCAGAACTCCAAACCCTTATTCAACCACAATAGCCTCTTTGTTTAAAAAATTTTTTTCACCAAAAAAAAAAAAGACTTCTGAAAATTAAAAAGGAGGGGACTTGAAAGATCACCAGATTGGGTTGATTTTCTTACAACTCTAACATGTTTTGAGTCTATAATAGCTGTGTCAAAGATAATAATTGGTGATGCTGATGTGAGCATCAATTCTGTGCCAAGCATGCATGTAACTCATGCTTCAGACAGCGTGAGAAAGACGCAATGGCCTGTATCCTTCTACATGTCTCAGTCTTTAACTATATTGTACTTAATGAATAAATGAATGAATGAGTGAACAAATGAGCGACTGATAAATATGAGCAATGGCTCTGCTGCTGTACAGACTATGATGTGAGGAGTAGCCCCCAAAGCTGTGCACCTGCTCCACCATGTGCAGAGGGTCTATCTGGGTGGGGATGGGGCAGGGAGTGTGTTTTTGAGTGACATGTTGCTCACTTTATAAATAGGAATTGTTTTAGGCCAGAGCTGCAGATCCAAACATCTCCAGGAGCCCAGTCCAAAGCTTAAGGGAATAAAAAGTACTTGAAATAAAATAGAAATGGTAGAAGATGACTTTCCAAGTTTTTAAGATGAAGCCAGAAACTGGGAGTTTTCTGTAGTCTCCCAATTTTGACATGTTGGCAAATAATTCTTTTAAAACCTTACATAAACTAAACAATATCAAGACAACAGTCTGTGCTTTCTGATTTGGGTTAGTAGCTTTAAATATGCAAAGATTTAGAATGTGCACCCTGTCCCCTGGCATTCCTTAGGCTCTCACTTCCGGAAATGTGAGAAACTGGACTCAAAGATGATCTTCTTAGAAAAGCAGGCTCTGGCTACAAGAAAGGAACATAATTCCCCTGTATTAGAAAATATGATGCATGGAGAGCCTTGAGAGGTGCTTGCACACTGGGGCTTGCCCTCTCTTGTTGCACTTGGAACTCTGAGACCATAAAGTGAAGAGGGGTCACACGGAGACAGAAGGACACTCAGAAGAAGCCTGAGGGAATCAGCCTGGGCCAGAAGAACCACCCGACAACCCACAGAATCTTGAGGAATAATTAATCCCAGCTGTTTAAAGATACCAAGTTTGGGATAGTTTGTTAAGCAGCGAAAAGCTAACTGATAGAACCAGGCTATTCCTTCCTGCAGTGTGGACATTTTATGATCTTGGCCAGATCTTCCTCACCTGAACACATAGCTGAAATGGAGCCCCTCATGGAGGACTAAGTAACCTCCATATCTGTAGGAAGCAGAATTAGCCATAAACACTACGCTTTGGGAAAAGGCAAAGCACAATCCATAAACATTTGCTTTCTGAATGGCTGTCTTGAATGGCTTCTCCAGCTCAGTCTCAAATGCTTCAATGAACCACTTCTCCTTCCCAAGTCCAGCAATGGCACGGATATTACTGAGGGCTTCACTTGCAATCTGAAGAATGAAAATGAGTGTTAGGAATAAAAGGGCAGAAATAACTCCTTTCAAGACATTTGAACAGCTACATGGATCAGATCTTGTGCAAACAGCAGGCTGTGGTACAAATCAGAGATGGCGGCATCATCTGGCAACACAGAGAGGATGCTGGAGATCAACCCAACTGGACCAGGAGACAATTTTTCAGTTAAATTCAAGTTCCACTTAATTCTAACACAGCATGGCTTTGCTGCTTCCCCTTGTGATAGAAGAAAGAAGGGGAAAAATGGTACATATGGTTATCCTTGAAAGTTTTTAGCTTCTTTTCTAATTCATTTGAAATGTATAACATGGCTTCTTTAGATGTCTTAAGAAACCACAGATTATTTAATAATATCAATTTAAAATTTAAAATATTAGATTCTATTTTCTTAAAATATTAATCTTACCAAATACTACATAAGATATTCAAAATTAAGTATAAAAATTTTATTTTCGTCGATACTATGAATTTGCATTTGTTTCAATCCACACTCTAGGGTAAATACTCACTGCTTCTGAATTAGGGTCCTACCCTACAAAAGTGCCAACGCGGACTACTTTCCACCACTGACTTACGAAGTTCTTTTGGCTTCTGCCTACTTGAGCAGTGTTCATACTCCCTTTCTTAAAAGAGATAAAACTGAGAGTAGAGTGAATTTGTTAAAAGAGTGTGTGTGTGTGCATGTGTGTGATTTCTCATATCTGATAAACGTCTATGCCACCACCCCCTCATAACCCCTGATGACCAGATATTAATTAGAATATACTTTTAAAAATGCATAGCTAAAACCTAAGAGTATCTGAAACCCAACTTACAGCTCATGATTCTTGTCCTAAGCCTAGCAGACTCTAAAGTGTGAAAATTAAAGGTGTACAATATCAAAAATAATAGCTCCTCTCTGTGTAGACAGCATGACTCAGGGAAACCATTAAGCTGAAAAAACCTCACAGACAGAAAACTGAACTATCTACCCCTGCAAGTGAAAATATGACCAATTAGGATGTGAAACAAATCACTACTCTCGAGAGGAAATTGAACATGCAACCCTGTGTGTTCACCCCGTATTTCTCCACGCTTGCTCAAACCCAGAGCATCAGAGCTTTGGGCCAAGGCACATAAGAAAAGAGTGTGGAAAGTTTCTCACTGTGCATGTCTGCGGGCTGACAGCTTCCTTAAGTCTCTTTACACTACCTATCTTTCACGGTTTGTCTGACAGCCACTCAGACATAAGCACTCTGAAAATTAGGTCTGTAAGATTACCTGTCCCGCTATCTCCATAGCCTGCTTGTCTTTAGAGGCAAATCCTGTCAACATTCTGGACTGCATGGCTCCGGACAAAGCCAAGAAGGGGAAGAAGCACAAGATGACCAGGCTCAGCTTCCAGCTAAAGGAGAAGGCAATGATCATGGCCACAGCAACGTTGACGAAGGAATTGACTATCATCCCGATTTGAGAGCCGGTAGCCTGCAAACCAAAAGCAGTCAACCCATTTCAGACACACAGTCTCTTTTACCAAATACCATTATGTGAAAAGCCTATTTTATACCAAAGAGAGAGGTTCTTTTTTAAATTGTGACAGAATTTACATAACAATCTTGATCACTTTAGCCATTCGTAAGTATATAATCAACGGCATTAAAAATATTCACAATGTTGTGTACCCATCTATACCCAAAACTTTTTTTATCATTCCCAATAAAAACTCTGTACCCATTAAACAATAACCTCCCCTTCCTCCCTCCCCCAAGGTCTTGGTGACTTCTATTCTCTCTGTGTCTATGAATTTGCCCACTCTAGGTACCTAATATAAGTGGAACCATACAATATTTGTCCTTCTATGTCTGGCATATTTTGCTAAGCACAATGTTTTCAAGGTTCATCTGTGTTGCAGCATGTGTCAAAATTTCATTCCTTTTTAAGGCTGAATAATATTCCATTGTATGTATATACCACATTTTTTATCCATTTATCTGTTGGTGGACACTTTGGTTGTTTCCAACTTTCAGCTACTATGAATGGTGCTGCTATGAACATTGGTGTGCAAGTATCTATTCATGTCCCTGCTTTCAATTCTTTTGGATATAGACCTAGGAGTGGAATTGCTGGGTCGTATAGAAGTTCTTTGTTCAAAACGTTAAGTTCTTTTAAATGATGAGCTTCCCTAATGTATTTGAAGGCTGGATTAATAAAAGCTTACTTTATTCACAGCTTTTCAGAAGCTCATTTATTGACTAATCTCATTTTATGGGTATCAGGGCTAGGGCAGCCTGTCTGATATTAACACAGCCTAAAGCGGGCTGCACGTGTGTCCGGTACCTATGCATTTGGCTTGATTGAAGATACCCAGGCATTGGGCTTGTGTTAATATTCCTTATTATTCAGTGAAGATCAATGCTTGCTGTATAATTATACTTTTGAAGTCGATACAGGACTGTTACAAGATACCACTGTGATTCTCATTGAAGTGATTCTGTTCTTTTGTGCAAAGTTACACACTACCTTAACACATACACAGCTGTTTAGTCAAAGCAGATGGGCAAATAGGATTCAGCCCCAACATAGGTAGAGGATGGACCATTGTGGTAATTATAATCTATACTAATCAGAAGTACTCAATGGTTTTGAGTCTTCATTTCAGTTGCTGCTAGGTAGATATGATCAAAAGTTGGTGCACTTAAGCCCTTTGATCCAGTAATTATATTTTGAGAACTAAGAAAATAATCAAGGATGTGGTAAGCTTGCTATAAAATGATATGTTGTATATAAGGAGAAAAAAGACAGGAAGAAACCTAAGTAGGGAATTCTTTAAGAAGTGAAAATTACTTTAAAATGATGTACTATGCAGTCATTAAAAATCTATTGTAGAATATTATGTAATGGTGAAAATATGCACACATTAGATTTTTTTAGGGGAGAAAAGAAAGACTGTAACACAATATGTAGAGTGTGACCCTAAGTCTATGGGAAACACGTGCACACAGAAAGCCTAGCTGGATTGGAAGTGAAATATTTATAAGGATTTTTCCTCCAAGAGAGAGGATTTCATGTTCCATTGAAATTTTGCCATATCATTTTTGATATTTTTGGTTGAACTAGCTAGGAGTTGAGACACATTATACAACAGCACTATCAATCCAGTAAAGTGTTTTTCCTCCAAGAGCCTCACAAACCATGATTTGGTTGAAAAACCATGCTTTTATTCTTTTTCTTTCTTTCTTTTTTTTTTTTCATTCTCACAGAAAGTGTGTAGAGGTGCTGGGAGGCAAATTTGGTTTTCTTCACGCGTTGGTTTAATCCAACGCCTGGTTTTATAAAGGCATAGCCTTATCTTACACATGTGTGTAAGTCCCTTCAGGCTGAAGGTTCTGGGGTCTACAGAGAACAGCTTTGCTTTTTCTAAGGCAAATCACATCCTGGAGGCTTCCGCACGACCTTTGCTTCCACCCTCTGGGGGGCGTTATTGAGTCTGGTGGAATCTGAGCCTCTGGGCCTAAAAATAAGCTGAGAAATGAGTTTCTGGAAAGTTCTTCTCTTGCTACACCCGGAGGAAATCCAAAACCCGGACAGATGCTGATGCCAGAACACTGAAACTGGGCACTGCTTGGAGACGCCGTGTTTAAGCTGCTATTCATCAGCATTAGAAATGGTAGAAAATGTGGCTAGGGGTATCCTAATCCCACTGGTTCCTACTCCACAGGAAATATGTAGGTGGCTATCAGAACGCTCCAAGTTTCTTCCCATAGCTTACCCCTTGAACTTGGGAAGCATCTGCAGCAAGTCTTGTTGTGAGTGCTCCAGGGCTATTTCTGAGGTCATCAAACCAGCCAATGTCTTGCCCCAACATTGCCTTGAAACCAAATTTACGTAGCCTTTTTGTGAGGAGCTCCCCGGACTTAGCAAAAGCATATCCCTAAAACATAAAGAAGGAGTTTTTAGTAATATTTTAACATGAAAAAAATCGGAAAATAGCTAAATCACTTACAGAAAAATTAAATTCCTTACCTGCAGAAATTGGGTGACAAGGGATACACAGCCCATTGCTACAAAAAGTAGGCACGCACCATTGATCTGTAACCTCTGTTCCTCTTTATCAGGAAGTGAAAAAGTCTTGGAAAGATAGTAAGCCAGGAAGAAACTTTATTATTATAAACAGTAAAAAATAAATAAATTCAAATATGTTTGAAAGAAATTTCTTTTAACATGTCATTATACATTTGTCCAAATCCATAGAATTTATAGCACCAAGAGTGTACCGTAATGTAAACTATGGATGTTGGGTGATCGTGCTGTGTCAGGGTAGGTTCATCAATTGTAACAAATGCACCACTCTGGTGGGGGAATGTTGATAATGGGGGAGGCCATGCGTGTGTGGAGGCTGCCGGTATACGGGAAACTTCTGTATCTTCCTCAGTTTTTCTGTGAACCTAAAACTGCTCTAAAAAAATAAAGTCTTTAAAAAAATGGTTTCACTTTAAACATACTAGTAATTACATCAAAGTTAGCTATACACATGATGATGATGTATTTCAATCCTCAGTGGGGAAAGAAACCTAGTGAATGGAACCCAATGGTGAAGTTTTTGTCTTGTTTCTTTGCTTGATTTAGGCAATTGTGTTGGCTCTTCTTTGACACAGATAAAAAGATGATGAAATGACTCAAATCCTTTAAGTAATAAAGCAAAGAGAGAAGGAAGAAATGGAGAAAAGAAGGGAAGGAGGGAGATAGGAGGGAAGGGAGGAAGAGAAGAGGGAGAAGGAAGGAAGGAGGGAGTGAGGAACCAGGGAGGAAGAAAGACACTTGTGAATTTGACAATGTTATCTGGGACAAAACTCAAAGTATTATTTTGACCTCTGTCTTTCTCAAATAATAGATGCAAGAAAAATGATTTTTAGACTCAGGTAATTTGCCTCTTATTAGTTTTATAGAATATACAACATTAAAAAAGAAGTTAATTTTTAAGGGGTTGACTGCAACTGGTGTAGAAGAGAAAAAAAATTCCATCCGAGACTGAGGTGGTTTCTAAATCAGCGGGTCCCCAACCTTTTTGGCACTAGGGACCAATTTCATGGAAGGCAATTTTTCCACAGGCGAGGGTCAGAGGGTGGGGGGTGCAGAACTCAACAGCTATAAATACAGTTGAAGCTTCCTTGCTGGCTGGACTCACCTCCTACTGTGTGGCCCAGTTCCTAAACTCCCCACCCCCAGGAGTTGGGGACCACAGCTGTAAATCACCAGAAGCTGGAAACATTCCTCCCCCAAACCCTATGGAAATTGTGAGTGGGGTTTTTTAGTCTATAATGAATAGTAAACTGTACTCATAAATATATTCTGAACTTACAGATGTTTGCTCAAGTACCTGATTGAGGTTTAAGCTGTTACGATAAGAAAATGAAAAAACATATTCCAATGATATTCCCGGGCAGTGAAATGGATTTTAGGTAAAACACAACCTTCCTAAGTCAAACGATGTAAAGGAACTGGGCGGGTTCAGAGACATAAAGCATTAGAGAGCTGTACAATAAATCCTTAATTATGGTTCTAAATTAATTTGAGTAATTAGAACAGTGCCAACAAACAGTTGCTCAAAGGAAACCATTTCTTCAACAACTATTTACTGAGTGCCTACTATGTGCCAAATAAATCTCCTTGAAAAACAATGTATACTATCCATTTTTTGTAAAGCAAAAGTAACCTGTCCAAATTTTCACAAATTCCAAAGTGGGGAGGAGGCATTCCAGATAATGAGATTTTACTGTTTCCCAGACAGAGTTTCTAGGGCCTTCATGGTTCTCAAAACAGGTGAAAGTAATCTTCCCAGAAGAGCAGAAGTCACAGTAATTCTTCCCAGAAGAGCAGAAGTCACAAGTTTACAGAATTTACACATTCAGGAATTTAAAGCTATATTTCAGTTTGGTTCTTTAAATCACTATATGAATACTCTGAAATCTCAAACGGTGATACCACAATTCCCATTCCTTCCTAAGACTACCTTTCGTAACCATGGACTACAGAACTGCAGATTTGCCATTTGTCCAAAACATCAAGTTGTTTACTCAATTTCATTTAGCTAGTGGTTATTACTGGATAAGGAGATGCCTGTTTTTCAGCTTCTGGTGCAGTGGTTTTCTTCTGGGCAAGCTCTTTAGGCTCTTTTTGTTTCCCACCTTCTCAGTGTTAAAAAGAGTATTTGGCTAACGTTCAAGTCCATACAACTGTCCAGTTCAAGATTGGGCATCTATCCATCCATAATGTTTTTTCACAAAATTCTGCTCCATGAGTTCTTTGTACATTCTTAGTGTTGAAATGCAGCCCAAAGGGCCACCCATCCATAGATTCCTCTGTTCTTTGACTAGCTATAGTTTGAACATACATCTTTGTCATTTTTGTAATGGTTAAGTTTGTTTAAGGGGAAAACTAACGTTCATTAAACTTCTGCTATGTACCAGATGTCAAATGTGTGGATTAACCTGCTCTAACTTAAATCAGGATTTTCTTAAATTAGGATTCTCAAAACAACCCAGTGAGGTAGGTTTTCCTGCTCCATAACGCAGATAAGGAAGCGAAGTCTCATCGAGGATGAGTCACTTGCCCAAATGCCCACAAGATAGTACACAGCAGAGACCTGGCTCTACCAGGGCTGGCTGACTCTCAAGTCCACGCTTTCTCCCAGGGTAGGCATCCAAATTGCTGTGCTTGGAACACCCGGCACGTTTTCCAAGTCAAGTAGACTTGGAAAGTGAAGCCGAAAAATCATGCCTTACACGTATATTGAGGCTTAGCTAGATTAGCAACCAGGCGCCTAATAGGGCTCAATCATTTGCTGGGTCCATTCCCACAGCGTGGTTTCAGTACACCGAATGTGAATATGGAGCCCTTTAGGGATCTCAAAATGAAAACAGAGCAATTAAAAACAGACTTATAATTATGCCCTGTGAGATGAAAGCATCATGAATTTACTGATGAATCCATGATAAGTGCGCTAAGAGACAAACAGAAATAATCTTCTTTATCAGAGAGAAAAAACGGTGGTTTGTTTAGCATTATTCTCTTAGCAAATGCAGCCCTAAGAGAACAAGGACACTGAGCCAGCTTTGGATTTCACCAACTAGATCCTGCTACTGTTGTCCCCTGAAAAGTGAGAAGCTCAATTGCTTGCTTGAAGGCCATCCTAGGATTCCTGGTTGTGACTAGAAGAATCACAGAGAATGCTCTCACTGCCAGTGACCAAGTGAGTGCTCAAAAACGGCAGACACTATAGCTGAATCATAGCTGAATCAAGTTTTTGTTTTTTTTTTTTCTCATTTGGCCATTTCATAGACCACTAGAGCTGGAAGCTATCTTAGGGACCATTTTTGTCTACCCTTTATTTTATAATTGAGGAAACCGAGGCCCAGAGAAGTGGCATGGTGTGACCCCAGGCACACAGGGTATGGTAAGTAACTATTAAGAAAAGAACCAGTTTCAGAAAAAAAGTCTCCTGACAGGGAAGTCAGGACTCTTTGCACAGCAGCTCATGTACCCGGTTTGGGTGGAGTTGGGTGAGTATGTTCTTTACTCTGCTTTTATAAAAGAGAAAGATAATCAGCAAAGAAGCTGACATTCTGGATTTGTTTCTTACAAAGCAAACTTCCGAGACACAGGCTTGGATTCTTTCAGATTCAACCCTATGTCTACACCTGCTACGCTTCCGTCATAGCTCAGTGAGACGCATTTGCTGAGCCTCTCCCTACTAGAGCGTCAGCTCTGCGAGAGCAGGGAGCCACCTGGATTTTCTTGTTCTCTCTATTCCCAGCACAGCAACAGCGCCTGGCCAAGTGTGGGTGGTCAATACATATTTGTTGAGTGATGAGTGGATTTTTCTGTTTAACGTTTGCCTTCCTTGCAGACTGGAGACTGCACTGGGGAAAGCATCATAACTGACACGGTGTTCCCCAGTCCCTAGTGTGGTGTCTGGGCGAGACAGACAATAAAGACCTATTCAGGGAGTAAAATATTTATTTTATATTTGGATATTGTCCTTCCTAGAAGATCAAGTATTTAAAAGAGTTTTAGCATAAAAGGTTGTGGCACCACATAACCAGGGGTTCAGTTAACCAAAGTTAAATGTCCCTGTGTTTCCAATGCTCCCTGAAATGAACACGATTTCCTGACTTACCACAAGGTGGCAGTGTGAAAATTAAAGCGGTGGCTGGGGCCCTCCCTGCACAATGGACTTGGTATTAATTGTGGATTATCCAGGTCTTTCTGTACATGCCTGTGGGGACATTTTTATGGTCAGGACCTTTATGGGAGAGGTGGTGAGGGAGAGAGAGAAGGAGAGAAGGGAACTAGAGCCTTTATCACTCACTAACCTCTGACGATGTGGTGCACTGGCAAATCCTTTAGTCTAGGCTTTAGAAAACCCGGGTTCTAGTCCTGGCCCCGTCACCTAATGGCTGTGCCCCCTTGAACAAGTTAATAAAGGTTCCGAGGTTCTAGGTTTCCTTCGTTGTGGACCTCACAGGATTTATTTGTGTGTGCGTGGGTGTGTGTGACTTCCAACTAGAAAAACATGAGTGCATTTTGATAGCTAAGTTTGCAATGACAAGGTTTCATTAGACTTGGCTCTACAGTTACACTGGCTGGATTTGAATCCTAGCTCCACCACTTGCCGTCCTAAATTCTCTGTGCCTTGGCTTGCTGCTTTGTAAAGTGGGAATAATAAGAATAACCTTCAATGGTTATTAGGAAACTTAAATGAGCTATTATACATGAAGTGCTTAGATAGTGCCTAGTAAATGTTCATCGTTATTATTATAAGGATTATAGCAATAAAGTCAAATGAAAAATATAAAAAAATCCTAGGAAGCGAAAAATTGAAATAGGCTTATTCTTTATCCGTGCCTTATTTTACTTCTCTCTTCCTTTTCCTGCTTCCTCTCCACATGCCTATTTCAATGGTGCAATCAGCAAAGAATTATCTATCACACTAACACCTGCTATATACGTCAAACTTTGTACCTCAGCTGTTAGGCAAGATCAAAATTGCTCTAAAGTCCTTTTGGATTATTCAATGAACCTGGTTTGCATTTTGATTAGGTTTGTATATATATTACTAGGGAAATTGCCCTCTGCTAACACTAAATTTGCAGTGACAGTGCCCTGCCAGCCCAAATGATGGTGCTCAGCTTCACCCTCTGACCTTCTGTGTGATGGAGACTCCGAGAATTTTTCATCCTTTAGAGATGAGGAAAAAGAGCTAAATACATTAAAACAAAGAGCTGACCTATCAAAAATGATAATATCCACTGATAAAAACAAAAGGTATGAGGAGAAGAAAGCTAGTCCACTGTGTGCTTACCCCAAGAATCTGGCTGAATAAAAAGGCATACAGGGGTGTGACTGTCCCGTTAACAGCCGCACC
This sequence comes from Propithecus coquereli, assembly GCF_000956105.1. Classification (NCBI taxonomy): domain Eukaryota; kingdom Metazoa; phylum Chordata; class Mammalia; order Primates; family Indriidae; genus Propithecus; species Propithecus coquereli. Next base: position 2,291,251 of record NW_012149063.1, read on the forward strand.
CACACCCCCTACCAGCATGTAGGGCCATTCCGGAGCATTGAATTTCAGAATCCTCCTGACTGGGGCGGGTTCAATTTCTTCTTCCACAAAAGTAGCTTTGCCCTTGAGGGGAGAGAGGGTTACATTAACCATCCAACTATACACACAGACATCGTGTATATACTCTTTTATTATAGAGCAGACCCTTTAGCATTCACAGATTTAAGAGTCATAGTTTGATCGGTTATAAGTGACCTCAAAGATTTATGAGATGCAGTGGTTTGTTATGTTTTAAGGAATGGTTTTGAATTGCTTGAGACTGTGTCGTGGCTTGGATGAGATTGAACCTAGAGGACTGAAGGTGAGTTTGTAGTTTTCGTTTCACGATCACATGTGTATTAACTCTCAGGGAGTAATAAATATGTTGGCTCTTTGGAAAAATAACTCCTAATTAAAAAAAAAAAAAACTTTCCTATGGTTGTATTTACACCTGTGGGGACTTGTGAAATTTTCAAGGTATGTTTTACATGAATGTCATGGTTCTATAATCTAGTAACTGGCTAAAGCTCAAAGGCAGGCCAGTATATCTGAAATGACACAAAATAATTTTACAAATTAATTAAGTGGTATCAACAGTTATCATTGATATGTTTTCAGCAAAATTTTCCTTAATTAGTGCCCAGAAGTAAGTGGTACTCCATTTGGATTTCTAAATTGCACATTTTCTTCACAAGGAGTGAAAATTAATATTTCCTTATTCTGATCTCTTTAGTTGCCATTAAACTGTCAGAACTAGTAAATTTTTATCCTCTCAATGGCAAATATTATATACAGAACACCATCATTTTTGCCATCATTTTTCTTTGCTATAGATACTACTCGGTGCTTGGTCTTTAGGCCCATTTATTCCATAATTTGTTAAATTTATTACCCACTTTGAGAAAGGATTTCAGGTGGCTTATATAGATTTGTATTGATTTTTTTAAACTTTTCTATTAAAATGTACTAAAAATATCTATAGCAAATTGACTACAAAACTATTAATTAATGCTCTCTTTCCATTAATACGTAGTAATTTACCTTTAGGTAGCTGAATGGCGAGAATAGACAACAGCAAGGATCTTCAGAAACCTTCCCTTTGCTTACAAAGTCAAACATCACATCCAATTTAAATAAAAGCCTGGTGCCAGGGCCATTTCATTACAGTTGCAAGCCAGATAGGATGAAGGAAGGCAGCTCAAGCAGATGATGAATTTGTTACTGCCTCCATTTCAAGTTCTCTCTTGGCCTGTCCCCAATATCTACACTTTGTCATTACTGCTCACTCATGCAGCAAATCCTTCTGTTCAATTATTTCATCTCTGACAGCTCACTAACTCTAGGCAATCGATGCCAGAGAAGAAGAAGGCTGCCTGGGAAAACATGAGTGGAACAGGCATAGGGAGAACGGGGGTCTTGGACAAGCCCCACACAGCCACCAATGGAATATATCACCGAGTGCTTTAACTCTCGGAACCTGTCACCTCATCCTTAAAATAAGAGAGATGGACTAGGAGGTTCTTCTGGGGAGACAGTCTCTCTGGGTTGCTCATGTTTCTGCATATCTTGTGAACAGAGGCATTGACAACCTTTGGTCAGATTATTTTTTCAGGGATGTTTGTAAAACAAACAGCCTTGGAAGACAGAGATGGTATCTTCCTCTCAAGCAAAAGGCAGGAGGTCTACCCACAACCTGACGTGATGGAAATTTTCCTAACCTTCTGATACCTGAAAGTATCCCAAACCCTAAACAACAATACCTAAGATATTGAAAAGCAATATGAAGTAATCTTTGCCCAGTGATTTTCATTCCAAAATAAATTAACAAGTAAATTAATTAATTTGAATAATTTTCTTTTGCCCCCTACACTAAAAGTTTGACCTAAAGAAAATTGTTCCCAACATTCCCCCAAAAATGTAGCTGTCAAGCCTGAATGATGCAACAACTAGAAAATCTGTCCCTGAATAATGAACTTCTGATTGCATTTTATTTGATATCTCCACTACAAAAACAGTAGATGAATAAAAGAAAGAATTAAAGTCATTCTGTAAAAAAAGATATTTTTTTCTGACTTTTGCAAAACTAAATATAAAGGGAAAATGGATAAATTAACAGCAAATCAGGAACTCACAGCGAGAGGTAAAATGATAAAGTTTATATGTGTTTCCTCACGGCAGAGTTCATACCTCTATTGTAGCACTAGCAGGTTGCAGAAGGCTTATTTTTTTTTTTTTTAATCAAAAGTAAGGATGTAGTTGTCAGCAACTACATCGTGGGGAGAACCATGGTAGCTCTTGTACATCTTTGAGCCCCCAGCATAACACCTGGCACTCCGTAGGTGTGCAATCAGTGCTTATTGGCCAAGGGAAAATATTAATATAAATTCCAACTTAAATCTTAGGTCCTGCTTTCTATGCTTTGTTACACTGGTTTCTGCGTTCCATTCAATAGAGGTCTCCTGCCCTAGTAATAACTTTAAGATTCGATGATAAGCAATGGTAACTACAACAAAGAAGCTGAGATTTCCCAAACGAACAAATATCCATAGTCGTTTTTATGGGTCCTGTCTCTGTCTTCTCTCTTAACACATGCCTAACTCCTGTCTTACAAGTTAGCTGTGATGAAGTTATGCATGTCTAATATTTGACCCTGACTTGATCGCATATATATTCTGCCTTGGTTTTTAGTTTCACTGAAAGAGACGCCTAAGTGTTCGAGATGGAGACCTCTAGCCTGTGGGTTTCCCCTAATCCTAAACTTAATTCTAACAGCACTATAAATTAGATATGACCTCACTTACGGGAGCTGATGGTACAGCTTGGAGAGTAAGGAGAAATTGGCTATGGTCTTACCTCTGTCACCAACTAATTATGATCCCTTGGGGCAGAAACCCCACTTAGAGTTTGGAAGCACAGACTTCTTAGTTTCTGAGTCAATACTCTGTGAAACCACAAGGTGGAGATAACTCCTTTGCGTAAATCAACTTTTAGCAACAGAACATTACCCGATCTATAGAAGGTAAGGTTAGGCCTTCTCCATCAAAATGAGAAAAAGAAAGGATTTTTCCAATGCTTTGGCTTGCAGAATTTAGTTAAATATTAAAATACTTTAAAATACCAAAACTGAGCAACATTTATTCTTACAATGTTATTGTGATTAGAACTTTCATAAGTCAAATTTTATTAACCCTAATTTTATGGTTTCCTTTTTAAAAATAATTCTTTAAATCTAAAGGACTCGTATAATTATTGTAGAAACAAGCAGTATTAACATAATACGTTTTCCTCTTGGAGCTTTAACATAATCCCATTGGCTTCCCTTTCATTTTTCTTCTCCTTTTCTTTTCTATCTCCCTTAACTAGAGAAAATATAAAGTAGCATCTTTAAAAAATTACACTGGTTTATATTTAACTGAGTTTAATTGTTCTGTTCTTAATTTATAATGCTGATGAGTAGAATATAATATGGAATATTTTAGTCTCTCTAAAACTAGCCCCTATATTAAATTTAGATTTTCTTTTATTTGAATGTCTCTCTTCTGAGTGCAGAGTTCTCTGTACCCAGAGAACTCTACAGGAATCTGACCTAAGATCTCCAGAAAATCTCACGGTTCTCTGTAACTATGCTAGGCCATCTACCAGCTTACACAACAGCAAAAAAGTCAGATTTTTCTTTCCTCCCTCCCTTCTTTCCTTCTCCTCTTATTTTTATAGTCAAACATTTACCCAGATACTAGAAAAAAATGCAAAAATTGAATATGATGATTGGTACTGTTATGTTTGAAATGTCAATGTAGTGTTCGGTTCTCTCCCTTGTATTAAACTCCTATTCTTTTATAATGCATCTTGTAGTTATTTGTGGCAGCAACATGGACTAAATGAAATAGTTATTTCTAGAATTAGAAGAGGAGTTGAGTTTTTAACGGCAAGATGCAGTAAGAAACCCTGCTTGCTACCTGTTTTCTCTTGCTGCAATGCATCCTGCTGCTCCTGAGAAAAAGTATTCTATGGAACTTATTTAAACCAACCTATTAGATATTGAGAACTCTATTTATTCAATATTAATATATTAAAACCAAAAGATAGCCTTAATAATCCTTCTGTTATAGTCATAAGGTAGTCACAATCATAAGTAGTGCTGTACTTTATTCCAAACTTAGCCATTGTGAACCAATGTTCATCATTACTTCCTAATGGATTCACACACTGGAATTTTATTGAAGACGATTTGAAATTATACCATGGGTAAAGGATGTGTTTGTAATTAAAATATTCTCTGACTTATTTGCTTTGATAAATCTTGCAGCATGGGCTTTATTTTATTGTAGGACTTCAATTTTTCATTCTAGTTTTAAAATCTCCTGATGTCCTACTAGTTGCAAGGCACTGGGTTAGGTGATCAAGTTGATTCAAACACAAATAAGATGCAGTCACTAACTTTAAGAAGCTTATAATTTAGCAAGTGGATAAGGCAACATGGCTTCAATGAAGGCTCAATAAGAAAATTTACCATGAAAAGCTTCTCATGAAGGGTTACAGGGTAATGAAAGTGAGTCGATCAGGCTAAAGTGTAAAGCGCAGTGATCAGGAAAGGCTTGGGGAAGAACGACGGTCATCTTATGTGAAAACTGCATAATGTCCACGACAGCAAGACACCTGCATCCTTATGAAGAAAGTTTTGTGTTGCTATACATGTCGTTTCCTCTCCTAGCTCTTTAATTTTGATGCTATTCTGGATTATGTTAAAATGAATAGTATTATTTTAAATGTATCTCAAAACAATTATAAAATTGTGTGAAGTAAACAAATGTCCATAAAACCTAGTTGACCTCCATTAATTAAAAAATGTTGATAATTTGTATAAGGGCTAACCTACTCAATTATGTTTGTTCATTAAGATATTTTTGCCAAGGTTATTATAATTTAAGAAGGAGATTTTAAAATTTGAGAAAAATGTTTTCAGATGTTCTTTAAAACTTTGTAAAAGGATATCGACATATAAGCAAATAATCTGCTAAGTACATATAATGAACACATTCCCTGTGTTTATGAGAACAGTGCATCTAAGAATTATTAACCCGTAGAATTCCAGAATTTTAGAATTTTAGTTACCATATATTCTTTTTTTTTCTTTTTTTTTGTGACAGAGTCTCACTCTGTTGCTCAGGCTAGAGTGCCGTGGCATCAGCCTAGCTCACAGCAACCTCAAACACCTGGGCTCAAGCGATCTTTCTTCCTCAGCCTCCCGAGTAGCTGGGACTACAGGCATGTGCCACCATGCCCGGCTAATTTTTTCTATATATTTTTAGTTGTCCTGCCAATTTCTTTTTATTTTTAGTAGAGACGGGGTCTCGTTCTTGCTCAGGCTGGTCTCGAACTCCTGAGCTCAAATGATCCACCCGCCTCGGCCTCCCAGAGGGCCAGGATTACAGGCGTGAGCCACCGCGCCTGGCCCTATATATTCTTGAAAGTAATTAACTAGCTAATCTGCATTTCTTTTAAAATACTGTGTAAAATTTTGAGCTTTCATTGGGTTCTAATGTTACATCATTTAGTTTGATTTAGTGAAATATTACTAGATATAAGCCTAGAAAACTCATATTCTTAAGTTTAAAGAACAATAGCCCCAGGAGAGATTTCTTCCATTTCCCCATGAGTAATTGGTGCCTGACCTTTGCGTCTTCTTCATAAGTAGACTTATGATCTACAGCAGCTAATGCAGGTTCAGGTGCCAGGTAAGAAAGCTGAGACTTGGAACGTTGCCGGATGGAAGCTCTGTAAATAAAAAGAAACATGAAACAATGTAGATTGTGGCCGGATTGGAACAGGACTCAACTGGTATCCAAGTTTACACTTCATATGTCACATAAACAGAAATGTTTGATAGGTCACATGGCAACCAGGTAAGGGAGCTTACAGGTTAGGTTTGACAGAGCTATTCTTAGGGCAGATCTAGTTAAGTTGATTGCTCTGGGCCTCGAGCTCTTGCAACTGTTGGACCCAGGCTGGGAGGGAGAAACAGAAAGGGAGCAAAGTCCACCAGTCCACAAAAAAAAACCACAAAACACCTAAAATGCAAATACATTCTAAACCCACATAGTTCTGTTAATTGCTAGCATAGCAATGATCCATCACATTCACCTTCCTTCTGGTTTAGACTATAGTTTGGTATCTCTCTCTCTTCCGCTCTCTCTCTCATACCTGATGTTAACTTTGGCACGATGCCACCCGGATACAAATGATAGAAGGAAATAGGGCTCCCGGTGTGATTTTCTCCAGGCTATATACTAGCCCTAGGGATGCATTAAGTATCTTATGGAAATATAATTTAGATTAACATGTTCATTCTTTCATTTATTAATTCAACAGAGGCTTATTGGGCACCTACAACATACAAACCAATGCCAGGTGCTGTGGGAGACACAAAGATTAGTCAATCACAGCCTTTTCCCTCAAGGAGTTTAGATCTTACAGAACAGGCATGTCCCTAACTCTGATATAAGGAAGAATGTAGTACGTGCTGCAAGGCAAGTTTGAAAAAAGAGTGTGGAAATTCAAAGGAAAAAGAAATACATGGCAAATGTTACCGAGACAGAATTCATAAAAGACGTGGCTAAGGTAGAGTTTGGGTATTTGTAGACTAGAGGAAAGAGCATTTCTGATTAAGAGGATATTATAAACAGAAGTACGGATGCTGGGGAGAACAGGGTTACTCGGTAAATATACTTAGCACATGCAATGACAAGCATAAGAAGTAATTGGTTCAGGTTGTCTCCCCACCCCCTGCCCCGAGATTCCTGGGAAGGAGACCCCCATTATCCTCTAGGTTAACCTGAAAGTATGCAGTGCTGGGGGTTGTTGACAATTACATTGAGACCTCCAAGGAAAGAAGCTTCCTGAAAAATAAAGCCAACAGTGAAATAATAGAGCTAAGAAAGGAAGAGAGAGAAACTGTATCTATCTTGGACATAACACGGAAGCTCTGGCCTTGCCTGAAGCCAAAGCATCTTTGGACTATTTAGTTGTGTGAGCTGATTCTGTCTTTCTAAAGGTTTGATTGCCTTAGGTTTTCAGTCATCTACAAATAAAGAGTCTTAAATGACAGAGGCTGTGCTGATGACTTGGGAGGAGGAAGTTACATTATCAAATCTGTGTTTTAGAAAGCTTAAGCTGAAGTACACGTGTAAAGAGAGATGTCAGCCATGAGACCCACATCAACTGTTCTAGAGCTATCTAGACAGAACCATTCGCATGTCTATCATTTTGTATCCAGGTTAAATTAGCCTAAAGCAAATATCAAGGTGGTACCTGCCTACTATAGGCTCATCTAGCCTCCTTGAGAAGACAGTAACAAGTCAACTTAGGTACTTTGATATGTTCCCACACTCTGTTAATGACACTGCCACCCTCTTAGCTACCCAGGTTCAACCCCATGCATTTACCTCAAGTCCTCCCTCTTCCTTGCTCCTGCATATTCAAATTCTTGCCAAGTCTCATTATGACCAGGCATGAAAGCACTTCTCAACCCCACCCACTCCATGCCACCAAACTGGCTCTGGGTCAGCCCCATTCCCTCCCACCTCACCTCAAGCTCTATCACGATAGTCATTTGTTTGGGTTAGGTAACTAGGGCTGGGATGTCTTCTCCAGAAGGAATGCAGAATAGAATTGAGTCACCTGGAGAGAGCAAGGTGCATGATAGGGGAGACTTAAGGTCACAGACCTGAAAAGCAAACCCAGAGCAATTGGACACCAAAGTAGGAGTATGTGGAGAAGGAGAGGTCACTGAGATATGATTGACTACCTTCCAGTTCAGACAATGGGAAGACCTATACCCTTAACCCCTCGGATTTCTACTACTTTAACTTTGTATTTCTTAAGTCTCTCTCTCCCCCTTCCCCAAACCATTCCACCTATCTAGCACAGGCTGTCACGAGAACATGAGCAGTAAGTATGCTGGGCAGGGGCTCTACCTGCTAGCTGGTTCCCCTGTAGTCTATCAGAAACACCAGAGTAAGAATTCTCTCACACCCCTTTTCAGAATCCTACATCTGCCTCTCCCCTTCTCAGAAGCTGCATACCACTTCTCACTGCAAATGAAAACAGCTAATTTGGGAAATAAATACTCTATTTCTTAACATTATTATTCATGAAATTAGTTGCTGTTATCCATTAAGTTGTTCTTGGATCGAAAATATATTGCTGAAGAGGGACTCAGCCATCAGAAAGATTGAAGTCAAAGAAACAAGATACAAATTAACATTTCACTTAGTCATCTTTTAGCAAAAAAAGATGTCAGCATATACATTTAAATATTTTTAACAGATCTTTTTATTCAAACTTATAAATCTTTCTTTGCAGGAGGTTAATAGCTGTGTGTAGATTGTATTTCTGGATTTCTCATTCTAGTTACTAAAATGTAGACTTTGTGAGAAGTTATAGCCAAATAAGAAATGTCTATATTAAAAATGGTTATCTGGTCGTAATAATAAACTGGAAGTAAACTACTTAAAACAGGCAGAATTTTGTTCATCTGAAAAGTCAAGGAAATATTTATTTTCTTTTTTGGGCATGACCACAAGAAACACTTCCTCTTTGCAATCTTTAGCCTAGTGACCAAAAGAGATACCTAGGTTCTCTGTGTTTAGGAAGTTAGTTGAGGCTGGGTGTGGTGGCTGACGCCTGTAATCCTAGCACTCTGGGAGGCCGAGGCGGGCGGATCGTTTGAGCTCAGGAGTTCGAGACCAGCCTGAGCAAGAGCGAGACCCCGTCTCCACTAAAAATAGAAAGAAATGAATTGGACAACTAAAACTACATAGAAAAAATTAGCCGGGCATGGTGACGTATGCCTGTAGTACCAGCTACTCGGGAGGCTGAGGCAGGAGGATCGCTTGAGCCCAGGAGTTTGAGGTTGCTGTGAGCTAGGCTGATGCCACGGCACTCACTCTAGCCAGGGCAATAGAGTGAGACTCTGTCTCAAAAAAAAAAAAAAAGAATATTTGAAAACCTTAAAATCTACCCCATAGCTTGTGCTTACCTTAAACTATCCTGGTAGCTCCCTCTGCTAAAGGTCCTCTCAGGTATGTCACCTTCAGTTGCATCTTTTCCTATTCAATACAACAGGAGCAATTCCTTAGTGTACACAATAAGCAGAACCATATCTAAATAGATTTATTTACTATGTTTGCTTAGAATGTAATTACTATTAATATGTTTAATGCCAAAACATTCTATTAACTTTATTGCTATTAACTTTAAATAAAACTTGGAACTTGCCTGGCACATTCTAACAAAAAATTTCATCAAGATTGAGCCATTTGAACCATAGCCTGTATCCTCTAAAGCTGTGGTCCCCAACCCTCAGGCCACTGACCGACTGCCAGGCATTGGGCCGCTCAGCAGGAGGAAAGCTGAGGTTGGGTGAGTGAGCAAGCGAAGCCCCACCTGCACCCGCAGCCACTCCCCATCGCTCCCATCACCACCCAGGCCCTGACCCCGCATCCGATCATCAGTTATACCTAACAGAGTTCACAAATTCAAATGTGAAATGGTGGAGAAAGTTTAGAGTGGCCGGGTAATTTAGACTGGGGTAACCACCAAGTCTGAAAATTCAGATTGATAAAGAGAAGGTGCACTAAGGCCTGAAATACCTATCTACATTTGAAAGTAAATAAAACAACTTCTTAGTCATTGATCAACTCACTCAACCAACAAGCATGGCGCTCCCACTGTGTGCAGGACACACTCAAGGACACACTCTAGGAAGCCTCTCTTACTTGCACAGGGTAAAGAAAAGGGAACAGAATTGAAAGTTAGAAGTCCTTGGTTTTAGCCCTATGACTTGGTCAAATCACTTATCCTCCCGAGCTTCAGCTGTCTCCTTTACCATCTATATAATGCCTGCCAGGGCTGTTGGGAGAACAAATCGGTGTATATTAAAACGCACAGGACGCCCTAAAGCACTATATATATTGACTATTTAGTAAAATACACAAGCGTGAGGGAAGAGGCACTTGCCATTTATGTTCTCTCCATTAAAGTCTTGACCTCCTGTACTTTGCAAAGTCACTAGAGTGAAGTAAACGCCTTTCCTTTCCAGCAGTTCTTCATGGGTGCCCCTCTCCACGGCGGTGCCATGTTCAAAACCAATGATGACATCTGCAGCTCTGACCGTAGATAGGCGATGAGCAACGGACACGATTGTGTGCCTGTGCTGCATCTGTAAGGACATGCAGTGCACAGTGAAATGAGACAGTAAGACAGAGCCGACTTTGCCCTTTGGATCTTCTCAGAATCTACAAGTAAGTCACAGCCTTGGTCCCTGGGAACACCTTTAGATAGGCTTTGCAGACATTAGAAAAGCACACTTTCCTGTGGCTATAAACCCCATGACACATGGGCCCTGTTGCTGCTCTTAATCAATAGCTAAAAAAAAAAATGTAATTTAAAAAATCACATAAATTAGTCTTGCGAGATTTAAAATTTTACATGTGTAGCTTTTGGAAACAAATCAAAACAGTCTTCTGTTCAACTGTGGGAAAGACAGTAGTCAGCCAGTATTCTCGAGTCTAAACAATCAGACTGAAAACATGGAACACTCCGAACACACACACCCACACACACACTCTCTCCACTCCGAGGGACTGCCTTTCTTGCAGCAGCACAAGCATTTGCACACGGATCTGCAAAATGAATGCAGACTTTCCACAGACCTTACTCAGTGCTTCTTGAACCAGGGCTTCGCTCTCATTGTCCAAAGCAGAAGTGGCCATGTCGAAAAGCAGGATCCTGGCGTTTCGGATGAGGGCTCTCGCAATGGCCACTCTCTGTTTCTGGCCACCACTCATCTGGCTTCCTCCTTCTCCAACAACAGTGTCAAATTGCTAGGAGAAAGGTGACACGAGGCATGAAGGAAGAAGAATTTGATGGCTCCTGACAGCAATCCAGTACAAGATCTTTTCAGCTTCCTTCTCAAGCATGAATTTTCACAGGACCAACTTTCACAGAAGGAAATACCCCTTCCCGAAATGGGTTATTGTCTAGTCAATATTTGTGTGTGAGATAAAGAAATTGATTTACACTTTTATTCCCAGGTTCACTGGGCTGTATAAATGTTCCTCTTCAGCCCAACTTCATTTTCAACTAAGGTAAAAATTGATCAGGGTTCTGAAAATCCATCTTAGAGGATTAAAGCGGATATCAAACCCTTGTCTCTTTTCTCTAGCTAGACAATACAGCAAAACATAATGTTAAGGCTATCTGCATACTGTGAATAAAAGGTCAAACTAACTTTATAATTATTACCATTGACAGCAGGTAGTTACTGAGTACCTCACTTGTCTAGCAGGACACTGGAATCTAACAGGGAGGTATTAAATAGTCAGACACTTATCTTGCTTATTATAAACCAACATGAATTGAGCACCCACCACTGCTGAGCTTTTCACATATATTATCTCATTTAGTTCTTGTACACACCCCGTGAGGCAGGTACTTGCTGCTCTCCTCAACTGATGAGTAAGGAAACAGCCAGGCATAAAATGGGTAAAGAAACTTGCGAAAGTGTATAAAGCTTGTACATGGAGAAGCTGGGATTTGTATCAAGTCTGATTCTAAAGCTGAGATTTGTATCAAGTCTGATTCTAAAGCTTAATACTCTTTAAGCACTAGACGATATCACAGTGGCACTCCTGTTCATAAAGATAATTTAGAAGGCTGAGTAGAAAGTGTTCAAGATCACTGACTCTAGAGCCAGACTCCCTGTGTATGAATCTTGTCTCTCCTGCTTACTTGCTATATGGTTTTGAGCAAGCCATTTGACCTCTCAGAACTTGTTCTCCATTTATAAATGGGGAAAATAACAGTAGCTACTTGACAGGGTGGTTGTGAGAATTAAAAGAGTTAATAGATATAAAGTGCTTAGAACAGTTCCTGGTATGTAGTAAGCACCATATGTATATTAATTGTTAATAATATCTCTTCTTCGACTTAGCAGACCATCAGGGGCAAAATCTATAATAATGTGGAGATATTTTTGTAATCGTTGTTGCTTAGAATAAAAATATATGAAAAATTGTTTTTGAATATGTAAGATGTGGTAGTGAGGACACAATATTAGCTGCTAAGCACAAGAAAACTAAAGAGCAATGACAATGGTAAACATCAAGGGAGCATTGTACAAGTTATTACCACATGACAAATTTAGCATCTGCTTACACGAATGCTTAATTGTTAGAAAAAGGGCATTGTATTTACGTCAAAAGGAATTTTTAAAAAGGCACTTCCCTAGTTTGGTAGATTCCTAATATATTAACGACAAAGGGAACTTTTCAAAAGAAAGCTCCCCAGTTTGGTAGATTCCTAATATATTAACGACAAAGGGAACTTTTCAAAAGAAAGCTCCCCAGTTTGGTAGATTTTGAATGTATAAACAATGTGTTTTCAGATGAAATGGAAAACTCATGGTACATTTCCAGGAGTGAAAATAAAACACGACATTAAGAATTTAATGATTCAAGATTTAAAGGAAATGTGTATTATTATGTAACTTTTTTTCCTTCTGTGACTTCTGGGTTTCCCCTTGGAAAAGGCTGGGGGTACCTGTGGCAGGTCCATGATGAAGTTGTAGGCATTGGCCTCCTTGGCAGCTCGGACTACATCTTCCATCGTTGCGTCTTCTCTGCCATAGCGAATGTTTTCTGCAATGGTGGTGGAGAACAGAGCTGGCTCTTGCTCCACTATGCCAATCTGATCTCTAAGCCACTGAATGTTAAGAGAGCGAATGTCATGACCATCCAGAGTCACCTGGAGAGAATAAGCACAACATCACATCTCTTGGAATCCTTCAGGGCTCTGAATCATAACATGTTGTACTTGACCAATGGGGAGAAAAAATAGAGACTAACAAGATTATAACAGAAACAATTCTTCTTGAAATGTGGTTGTTTATATATGTAATTGACAATATGTGATTGAAATCAAGTATAGCTGCAGGACGATTCATTGTAGAAACACAAGCGATGTAAATAAAGGTCACTTAATTTAACACTATTGGCCCAGGAATGGATAAATCATTAATTCCTCAGTAAAGAGTAGAATCTGTTATTCACCTTATATTCATACTTTGAATACTTTTATTATCTTTTGACTTCTGACCAAAAAGGGACTAAAAAAATAAAATAAAATTAAGTAATGATTCCTGTATTGTATATATTTTTTATATCAATAGTAAGTCTTACTCTGTGGCCAAATTCATCAAATAACAGCTTTGCTGTTCAAAAGCAATTGAAGCTATGAGTGGGAGTAAATAAAAATCACTATTAGCAAAACTGTAAAAGTCTTACATCAAGAAACCATGATTTCTATATACTCAGAGTGTAGTTATAGTGGTATGTAGTAAAGAATACCCAAGCAGAGATAAAATGTCTATGAAAAAGGAAAATTCTGCTGTTTGTCATGTCAGTGTAACATTATATGCATGGTAAATAACTCATTTCATTTAAGTCATTTAGTAGACAGTCAAATGATTTTATCTCAAGGCATCAAGGAGATGCTAACACGAATGATTTTGAGACAGAAAGAAAAAAGCATGGGCTTTGGTACCCATCACACCTGGGTTCAAATCCCAGCGTGGTCACTTACTAGCTGAATGGTCTGAGGGGATCTCAATCTCTCTGACTCTCTGTTTCCTCATTTGTCAAATGGGCATATGTACCTTTTGGGTCACTGTGACAGTAAGTAATCATTTCTATAAAGTACCTGACATGTAACATGTGATACATAAATGTCAATTGTTAATGCTAATTTTCTTAGTTTCAATCTACGTTTATAGTCAAACACAAGGAAAAAGTGACTAAGTAGGTTTGTAAAATTGTATCACTAAAAAGCCCCCAACTCTTTGAAGCAGTAATCAAGGGCTGCTCTCTGTTAATTTCTAGCTGTGTTAGCTTTCCTATACTTAGCGTTTGGAGCACTCAAGGAAATAATATGATTTTATGACAACACAAAGAAGTAGAATAGATAGTTCAATGAAGAGGCAGCAATACCATTTTGAATATACAGTCATGTGTCACCTAATAACAGGAATATATTCTGAGAAAGGCATCGTTAGGCAATTGTGTCATTGTGCGAACATCGTAGAGTGTACTTACACAAACCTAGATGGTATATATATTTTTACTTATGTATTTTTTCATATAGAAAACCAAATGTCCCAGCACCATTACTAAATATCAATCAATCCCTAATTTATCTGCAATGCCGATATCAAGTGCCATATATCAGGTGTCTGTATGTGCTCCATTATAATCTTATGGATTATAATGCGAGGGACCACCCTCGTATATGTGACCCTTCACTGACCCAAACGTCATTATGCTGCACTTGACTGTGTCTGCACATTCAGTTACATTACTCAGGGAATGGAACTGACTGGTTATTCATTGAACACTGTCACCACGTAGGGAGTTTGTCCCATCAATTCAGTAACAAACCATTAAGTCAACCATACATGTTGCAGGACAGTCTCAGTATATTCTAGGTCTTTGTATTTAACCAATATATTGCCATTTGCACTCTCCCACTCCCGAGTATTGAGAGGTTTCTGGAAGACACACACCATGCCTTCACAGGGGTCATAGAATCGCTGAATGAGCTGCAGTGCTGTACTTTTCCCAGCTCCACTGGCTCCTACCAAAGCTGTCACTTCTCCTGGTTTAATCACCATGTTGAGATTATTTAAAATCTGGAGAAGAAAGAAAACAATAAAGTTCAGATTGTCACAGTGTACCAAATCAAACAATTAGGCTACAGGTAAGGATGCTTTGTGAGGACACTCTGTGTATGCACGTGTGTTTACATATGCTCCCCAGAGTAACAAATATCAATATCCTTCAA
>NW_012149063.1:2311539-2312433 GCF_000956105.1 Propithecus coquereli
TGGTGAGTAGTTTCCTTACGCAGGTCACAGCCTCATTGTTTGGCAAAAAATAGTCATAGTTCAGGGGGACCCACAAATCCGCTTTGGATTTCCAGGGCTTCTGACTCTTGGCCTAGTAATTTTTTTTTTTTTGGAGAGAAAGAATAGCAGGTTGCCAACTCCCCCTTCTGTGCTTGGATTTTGACTCTGTAGCTTGACCTTCACTGTGCTTCAATAGATTAGCCAGGAAAACCCTAGCCAGGCTACCAAAGTCCTTTACAAGTTTGTACAGACTCGCTGCCAAATTTAGACAATAATCCAGTCTTATGAATTTGGCCTTAAAGTGCTGCATGGTCCGGCCCATCCCATGCCTCCAGCCTCTGCCCCCTGCTCACTCTGTTCAGTCCCACTGGACTTTGCTCAGCTTCTTGAATTCACCAGCCCTTTCTCAACCTGGAGATCTCTCTTCCATGAATATCCCCTCCGCTCTTACTTCCCTTGCACTGCTCCCACGCACCCCCCACGCCCTTTTTATGGCTGACTCTCCTGTTTGTTCTCAGCTCAAATGCTACCTCCTCAAACATGCTGTCACCCAATTAAAAGACTCTTTTTAATTGCCATCCACTTTAAAGACTCCTTCTCCTACCTTATCGCGTTGCCCTATTTTGTTTCCTTCATTGTATAGTACTTACCCTGTCTGATACTGTCTTGTCCTTGAATGTGCTTACTTCTTCATTGTCTGTCTCCCAGCATGAGAAAGACAGCAGGGGCCTTATTTGTTCTAGTTCACTGTTGCACCCCCAGCTCTTAGAATCAGGTTCAGCTCATGTTAACAATTAATATTAATAAGTATTACTAAATTAAGGGCCTTGTGATAGCTCCTCATATTTTTAAGCATTGAACCTAAATTCTTCA
>NW_012149063.1:2312483-2313521 GCF_000956105.1 Propithecus coquereli
ATATATATACACACACATATACACATCTGTCTACATTATAGGTATGCAGTGTCAGAATTAAGTTATGCTAACAAGATGGGATTTAGTCCTTTGGGGATAACAGAAATATTATTAAGAAAGAGTGTCTAGAGATACTCTGTTAAAAATGAGGAATAAGTTTCATTTCAAAGCCAATTCATTCAGAGGGAGTAGATCCTAATATTTCTGTAAATTTTCCTATAAATTACCTTCGAAGGTACCTTAAAGGCAGGAAAGTAAATATTCTTCACCACGTACCCTGGACAATCACTTAGTACAAGACAATGTGAGCATAATATTGCAAGGATACCTTCCTATAAGGACTAATCAGTGACCCTGGAGAATTTACAGATGGGAAGTAAAAACCTACAAAACAGCAGCTTTCCTTTACCATTTCATACCCTACCTGCAGCACACTCCACTCTCTGCAGTCTCTGCAGAGGTGGGGATGAAGCTTTACTTCCTGATTGCTCTGATTGCCTTGCCATTTACCTAGCACGTGCTTAGAATATATGTGCTTAGAATGACAGGACCTGCCACTCATTCCAACACAGTGTCCTAGAGTTCACTTGGCCTGAATGTGCAGCCAGACTGTTTCAACCAGAGGGATTTGCACAGGATGGTTATCACAAAGGAAGGTGGTGTGTCACCCAAGATGACACAACAGCTAAAGACACTTCCAGAGGAACATGCCTCCGTTCCCTGTTCCTGGGAACTGAGTCACTCTTCAGAAAACAAGCAATTTGTGGTTCTGGAAATGAATCATCCAAGAAGAAAATGTCTATTGTTCCAAGGAAAAGACTGGGACTCACCTTCACCTCTGGCCTGGAAGGATAGTGGAAGGTCACATTATGGAATTCAATCTCACCCTTGATTCGATCCAGCTTGTAACCATCTTCTGACATGCAGTCAATGATGGGTTTCTGGAGTGGAAGATGAAAGAGATAAAGCAACAACGTGTGTTATATGTATTTACTATCCATCTTAGTTTAAATTTACCCATAAAACAGAGCAATAACC
>NW_012149063.1:2315361-2324960 GCF_000956105.1 Propithecus coquereli
CAGCTCATGTTAACAATTAATATTAATAAGTATTACTAAATTAAGGGCCTTGTGATAGCTCCTCATATTTTTAAGCATTGAACCTAAATTCTTCAGGGGTTCACTCCCTACCTTCAACCCCCCAACCTGTTAATGGCCGTTACTTTTGGCTTTTACATACCCGGTCTATTGTCTCAAAAATGCTGGAGGCCGCTGCACGCCCAGTTGCAAAGGCTTCCAAACAAGGAGATGCACTGCCAAGATTTAAAGCTCCTACTATGACACTGAGGAAAATCTGAAACGAAAAGAGAGAGTTTTCATGTGTTTTTGTCAATGTGTATATAGTGCTATCATTTGAGCTATCAATGTGAACTCAGAGATTTCTCAGAAATATTCTTTGACGGGAGTTTGAAAGCTAAATAGCTCTTTGGCTCTTTGGAAAAGCCTGGAATAACTTTTGTTCTGTAAAGCATCTCCAATTTTTCCACTGCTATGATTTAAAAGATTACATTGTTTTTTTACTGAACATCACTCTTCCACAAAGCAGCGCTTGTTTTGGAATGAGTAAGAGGTCTAAGCAAGGCAGCATGTAGCATATAGAAACAAAGTGAGTTAGAACTGTGATATGATAATGCGATTTGTTATATAATCAGCCTTACAATGGTTTTCTGGTTAAAGGGTTGCCAAAAACAATAAAGATCAGCTTGATTGTCCTAGAGCTTGGCACATGCAAAACCAATTTGCTACTACTGCTACTAGTACACTAGTCACTAGGATAACTATGATTACTACTAGTACTACCACTAATAGCAATAATAACAAAGTATGTTTCTAAGTGCTTTATCTGTATTACTTCATTTAATCCTTACAACAGAAGGGGAAACAGACATGAATGGAGGTTTCCTAATTTGCTCTTGGTCACAACATTTAATAAGTAGTAGATCAGTATTTGAACCCAGGCTCTAGACTGTCATTCTTTCCAGGTTCCAGCCTCACCTGTTGCTGGCTGCATGCAGGTGGAGTGGCCGGGTCCCTACGCAGAGCTGGGGAAGCTGTCCTTTGACTCACCAACACAGCTATCTCATTAAGTTAGGGGAAGCCTATGTGATCATGACTAGATGTTCCCACCAAATAGTTCTCTGATTTTATCACCACTGTTTATAAAGACAAGGAAGAGGCAATGGGGCAATTCCTCAAGTCGGCTCCAGGAGAAACTCAGCTTTCCTCCTTTCCACCCTGCCAACCAAAGACTGGTCCCAACCATGTGACTCACAATGAGGACATGTTATTGGCCACAGTCTATTGCCAAGCTAAAGACTGGCTCCTGCTCGAATGTAGTCTCTTTCGGATAATCGAATAATCCCAGTCTATGCTGGTTCCCCTTCTCACTGGTTCTATCACATCAGGGCAAATTACCCCTGAGTCTCTCCCTGCTCTTTCTTCCTTGTGGCTGAAGTGGCTGCACCATGGAGGGTCTCAGAGCCTCCCAGCTATGCCCTTCCCTCTGTAGTAACCTCTCCATTCCACTCATCGGGATGATTAAGAGGCCAGGCCTGCTCCATGCAGTGGCGTGCTAGCCTGCTCACGCCTCCTCCCTGAATTCCCACACCTAGGCGTGGAGACAAACAATCTCTCTCCATCTGTCCTTCTCGTTCCTTTTTCTCGATCATGGCAGGTGCTTCCTGCCATAAGCAGATCATTTAATATTCCAAGCCTCAATTTCTTCATCTGTATTCCAGGGATAATGACAGTAACAATCATAGGATTGTTACATGGATCAAAGGAGATAATGTATGTAAAGACCATTAATCCAATTCTAGTCACTTAAATAATAACAATGATGGTGGTGATGATGATGAAAGTATTGTGGTCCCATGCTTAGGAGGTGGTAAGGAGAGCAGACAAAACAGTTCTTATAGTCTGATTTGGTTTAAGACCACCCTGATCAGAGGTCTTCCTACCTCAGCAAAGGAACCTTCTACATGCCCTAGGTCAGAGTCGGCAATCATTTTCTATAAAGGGCCAAATAGTAAATATTTTAGGCTTTTCAGGCCATATGAGCTCTGAAGCAATTACTCAACTCTGCCATTTAGTACAAAAGCAGCCATAGATAGTATGTAAATAAGTGATTGTGGCTTTGTTCCTATAAAATGTTATTTATAGGCCGGGCATGGTGGTTCATGCCTGTAATCCTAGCACTCTGGGAGGCCGAAGTGGGAAGACTATTTGAAGTCAGGAGCTCGAGACCAGCCTCAGCAAGAGTGAGACTCCGTCTCTACCAAAAATAGAAAAAATTTAGCCAGGCGTGGTGGTGCGTGCCTGTAGTCCCAGCTACTTAGGAGGCTGAGGCAGAAGGATGGCTTGAGCCCAGGAGTTTGAGGTTGCTGTGAGTTAAGCTGATGCCACTGCACTTTAGCCAGGGTGACAGAGGGAAACTTTGTCTCAAAAACAAACAAACAAAAAAGTTATTTATAAAAACAGGCAATGGGCTGGATTTGGCCTGCGGGCCATAGTTTGCTGACTCCTGGTTTGAAGTCTAGACTGATTCCCTGGAGGCCTAAATTGAGGTTCCCGGGGTTCTTAGGGGAGGAGCGAGTAAGACAGGACAGAGGCACATGCCCAACAACATCACAGTGGCTAGCACACATCGCAACAGGCCATCATTTTTCATCCCAGATATCATATTCCTTAGCCTTGTGGCAGCAGTGTGGAGAGGGACGGGAAGAGACACTGCTGTGGAACAATCGATCTAGTGTATGTGGAAAAAAAGGGGTCCGTGGCCCCCTGGAAGACAGATTCAGAGGCAGGAAAACAGTGGTTACTGGGTCAGGCCCTGGAGCCACAGAGACCTGAGTTCAAATCCCACTCAATGCCACTTAGCACATATTTCTTAACCTCGTTGCCTCCACTTCATTTTTTAAGTGGTAGTATAATGATGCCAAGTACAGAATGAAGTCGTGAGCATTACCTATGGTAACCCTATTAAATTCCTCACTCAGCATTTGAGACCTGTATACACTAAATGTTACCCTCTATTATTGTTATTATTTTTTTATTAATGAATCCTGGAACTTACAAGAGGGGCATGAAAGAGCCACCTTCTGCACCATTTCGTTTCCCTTCATCATTCCCCAACAGACCACAGAGTACATTTTTTGTCTGTGTATAAGCAATATTAATTACATTTATGTAAACTACTCACCATTTATGCCCAATTATCATGCAGCCAGTAATGATTTTGTACATCACGAAATGTACTAGACTAACCTGATTGTTAATTATTAATAGTTTTGTGAATTAAATCACTCAACTCAGCTCATACATACTCAGCCTTCATAGTTTGCTGCTCAGAGGTACGGCCAAGAGCTCACAGCAAGAGAGAGAGAGAGAAAGAAAGAGAGAGAGAGAGAGGGAGAGAATGAGGATTACGCTGTTAAAGGATGCCTCTCATCTTCCAAAAGAAAAATTTCTTAAGGTGTAAGTGAGGCTTACAAGAAGATGTTAGAAGTAAGAGGTTAATAATTGATGATTAAAATGTTAGAGACACATAGTATGCCCTGTCTGTACATAGTAAGTACTCACGAAATATCAGCTGAAAGAACGAATTATTTACGGAATGTATAGAGCAGCCACAGTTCAACTGGTAGGAAAGTTAAAGATGAGAACCATAAAATTGGATTCTTGTTAGAGACAGTAACCAAGGAGATTTTTATTCAGTGCTTCCAAGTGGAATTGTGTATTATTTAATTTTCAGTTTACCAATTCATTTTTCCCTTCGAACTGCTATTCATGTATACCTGTGTCCTCTCCTTATATGCATGGAATGAAAGGAAGGGTGACTTTTCAATGCATGTCTTTCTGCATAGCAAACAGATATAAGCAGCTGGGACTAAAGTCAACTACTGGTATCCTTAGTTTGGTAAATATCAAAAGTTCTTAGGCACAATTGGATCAATAAAGACAAGGGACTTCGTAGTCAGATTTCAGACCTGCAATACTTTGACTGGCTTTTCCAGTGTGCAAAACCATATCTAAGTTGTTAAGAAGTTAAATTATGATAACAGTAACACTTTCCGTCTATACTATCCCTTTAATGTTTATAAAACACTTTAACATATATTGTCATATTTAGTTTTTTTTAAATAAAGTTCAAGGAGATATCAGCTGTTCATGTTGCAAAGATGAACTGAATTTAAAAACTCGTTCTTAGTGTATTATCATGCTCTTAATGAAATAGTGGTTAAGAATGATTATGGTTTGACCACTGATGATTATTTCTATTTGCAAATCAAAAATCTCATTCAATTTTCCCTAGAAATATGTTTATATCAAAGTAGTAGACCTCAAATTGTAAGCTTTCAGCTAGCAAAGGTTTTGATATTTTTCATTGTTTAATTGGTGCCTGTTTCACCCAGAATCTGTAGCCAAAACATTTTACTTAAGAATCTTATGTGAAATACTTCCCATCTCCCTGATAGGCCAAATGAAACAAAAATATTTACTTTTTGACTTCCCTGGCCTCATGAACCTACTGTCTGAGGGCAGAAAGGGGTGGGGACAAGTATAAATACATGCAAATGTTCAATGTCACGTGAGTGCTCTGAAGGAAAAGTCCAGCATGCCATAGAAGTGAATAAAAGATCACATGAGCATGGAAGGCCTGACTAGGAAAGTGGCATTCTGAACAAT
The DNA here is from genome assembly GCF_000956105.1 of Propithecus coquereli. NCBI lineage: Eukaryota > Metazoa > Chordata > Mammalia > Primates > Indriidae > Propithecus > Propithecus coquereli. The sequence continues at coordinate 2,320,030 of NW_012149063.1, forward strand.
CAGGGGACACCAGCTGTGACGAGAGAGGGCGCTAAGCTAAGGAGGAAAAACTGTGAGAAGGGAAGCAGGAGGAGAAGCCTTCCCTGACCCCACCTGCACCAGTTATCCTGCTGTTCACAAAGATAAATGGTGAATCATGCTATAAAGTGGTTCCCCGTTCTCCACTTTATAGCACAAGCCACCATTTGTCTTTATGCATTTATATGATTACTGAATTATTGCTTGTCTTCCCCACTAAACTGTAAATTCCACTGGGGGTGGGAATCACATTTCTTTTGCTCACTAATGAATCCCCTGCACTTGGGTCTGGCACATAGTAGATGTTCAATAAGTACTTATTGGATGAATAACTGAAAGGACACCAAAAACTAAAATAGCCACGACATTAGCTACAGCATGGCATAGCACAAATGAACAGTAAAATATGTTTGTATTATCTGTTCAGTTAAGGATATTATTGACTTGGTATTTTAGTAACTCATTATATTTCACAAATACACCCATGAGCACATATCTTGTACTATTATTAAGCTTAATTATATGAGCTCAATCATATTTTAGTTGAGAGACCACAGACTTTCCCCTTTCGTAGTATATTTTCTTTTGGACTCAGTCAGAAAGTCATCGTTTTACAGCTATAAAGTCTTCAGTTAATTGGAAATCATTAAATTTCTGGTCTTGTCAATTCAAATGTTTGGCATCTCTTTACCAGAAAATGCATAAGTATTGCTTGTTTCTGCAGATGGACTCCATGATATCATTGATGCTTTCCTCCCTAAGATACTAAAGGAATAAACAAAATGTCTAATTATGGACTTTTCTGAGATACCAGCAGGAAATGTTATATCAAAGTCAACAAGATCAAAGCACCTGGACAAGGGCTCCTGGTGTATATTCTTCTTCATCCAGGACAAGTTTGGAGCCGTACCAGAAGGCCAGTGCATAACAAAAAAAGATGAGACACCACACATATCCAGTAAAGAATCCCATCACTATCCCTTTTCTAATTCCCCAACGCTGGGCAAACACAAGATTTTTCTCATACCTGTGAAGAAAAAACATTTGAGTCAATTTCAGAAGCAGCAGCTCAAGTTACAACATATAAAATGGGCCACAATGCAGTGGTTTTACTAAATGATTATGAAATCACCCCAAAAACAGAAGCTTTAGGCAAAGAAATCTACGATAACCTCTACGTAGTTATTTAAAGTTTGTTCTAACTTGACAATGAAACATGTTGAAAGGATGATGCTTAACAAAGCCTCATAGATGATTGCTGCTTGGATTGCATAGTAGGGTAAGCTTGGCCCCAAGAGAAAAGAATTTTCAACACAGATATTTGGACATAAGAGATCTAGTACTGTTTGTGTTTGAATTGTTTCCTTGAGTCACATGACATGTTTTCTATCAGAACAGAATGCACTTGGTTCCATATAAGCAGGTCTGACTGGTTGGGTGTTTCCAGCTCCCCAGGCTTGGAACCAGTGTTGGCACCAACTCATCTATGAATACTCCCTCATCTGCCCTGTGGCCAAGATGCTGTGCTGTGACGTACTGGTCAGGTTCACAGCCACGGGACCTGAATAACTGAAACCATGTGGGAATTCAATGCAAGGACTAGGCTTCAGTAATTCTGTGATCCAGCCATGAACAATGGGCATTGTCTCATATATAGCATAGGCATTTGGAAACCACCTTCCTTCATCTCAAAAATTAAATTCATGGAGCCCTTTTAATCTTTCACAGGACACAAGCTAAAGGGCTACCCTATGTTTTTTTAAAAACTTTTTTTAAATTTAATTTACTTTTTTTTTTAACTACATTTGTCAACATACCCTATGTTTGTTATCATTTTTAAAACACTACACTGCCCCTTTTACTAACAATAAAAGATAACATCTTTTATGGTGGAAGAAATACGCTATTGAAATTTTTTATGAGAAATTAGGTAACCTCACCCCACAAACCAAGAGAAGTGAAAAAAACAAACAAGGAAAAGAGGATAGAGATTGCAAATCCTATTCTCTTTTTCATTTGGTAAATATGGTAGCAACTGAGAATGACATCATCTTACTAGATCTACAACACATAAAATAAGAGTTTCCATTTAGTTGGTGGTTATTTTATTAAATCAGTGCATGGTACATGGTAAGCACTCAATAAAAATTAGATAAATTAAAGAATAAATAAATCGTATTTTTTACAACTCTGTTGTTTTGGCCACTTGGGTTTTTATTTTCATTAAGAATCTCTAGAATGATGGTCTATAATACACCAACACCAAATTTGTTTGATTGAATGGAAATCTTATCAGCCTTTATAAAGAGCATGTACCACAGTGGCTGAATAAAATGTATTTAATAAAACAAGTATTCAATAAAAATGTGTGAAATTACATTTTGGATTGTGCTACCTTTTCTTTATTATTATTATTTTTAAAATAATAAATATTGCATATATATGGTATACATGATGTTTTAAATTATGTATACATTATGGAATAGCTAAGTCAAGGTAATTAACATATGCATTACCTCACATACTTATCTTTTTTGTGTGTGTATAGTGAGAATACTTAAAAGCTACTCTCTTAGAAATTTTTAAGTATACGACACATTGTTATTAACTATAGTCACCATGTTGTACAACAAATCTCTTGAATTTATAAACTGCCTCTCATGTGAATGAGAAAAGGGTTTTTTAAAAATCACCATGAGCTGAATTAAAATAATTACAATTAGATAATAAATAATTATTAAAACAATCTCTTGCACTTATTACTCCTGCCTAACTGAAATTTTATATCCTTTGGCCAACATCTCCTCAGTCCTTGCCTGATAACCCCTGCCCCCCACCCCTGCCAAAGCCCCTGGTAACCACCATTTTGCTCTTTGCTTCTATGAGTTTAACTGTTTTTTTTTTTAAATCATATAGTACTTGTTTTTCTGTGGCTGGCTTATTTCACTTAACATAATGTCCTCCAGGTTCATCATGTTTCTGCAAATGGATTTCCTTATTTTCCTAAGGCTTAATAGTATTCCATTGTGTGTATATATATCACATTTCTTCATCCATCATCTGTTGATTGACACTTAGGTTGATGCCACATCTTAGTTATTGTGAATAATGTTGCAATGAGCATGAGAGTGTAGATATCTCTCAACATACTAATTTCATTTTCTTTTGATATATACCCAGTGGTGGAATTGCTGGATCATATAGTAGTTCTATTTTTAATTTTTTGAGGAATCTCCACACTATTTTGGCTGTACTAATTTACATTCACACCAATAATGTACTGGGGTTCCCTTTTCTGTACATCTTTGCCAACACTTCATATCTTTCTTCTTTTTGACAATAGCTTTTCTAACAGGTGTGAGGTGTTATCTCATTGAGGTTTTGACTTGCATTTCCCTGAATGACTAGCAATGTTTGACATCTTTTCATATCCCTGTTGTCCATTACTATGTCTTGAGAAATGCCTATTCAGGTCCTTTGACCATTTTTTAATCAGGTTGTTTTCTTGCCATTTAGTTGTTTGAGTTCCTTATATACATTGGATATTAACCCCTATGCATGGTTTGAAAATATTTTCTCTCATTCTGTAAATTGTCTGTTCACTCTGTTGATTGTCTCCTTTGAGAAGATTTTTGGTTTGATGTAATCCCATCTGTCTATTTTTGCTTTTATTGCCTGTGCTTTTGAGGTCATAGTCAAAAAGTCATTGCCTAGACCAAGGTCATAGAGCTTTTCCCCTATGCGTTCTTCTGGTAGTTTAGTTTTAGGTCTTACATTTAAGTCTTTAATCCATTTTGAGTTGATATTTGTGAGATAAGAGTCTAATATTATTCTTCTGTATGTAGATATCTAGTTTTCCCAACACTATTTATTGAAGTGACTGTCCTTTCCCCATTGTGTGCTCTTGGCAACTTTGTTGAAAAATATGTGACTTAATTCTGGGTTCTCTATTCTGTTCCACTGGTCTATGTGTCTATTTTTACGCCAGTACCATGCTGTTTTGATTACTATAGCTTTGTAGTAGATTTTGAGATCAGGTAGTGTAATGCCTCTGATTTTGTTCTTCTTGCACAAGATTGCTTTTACTATTTGGGATCTTTTGTGGTTGTATTTTAGCATTTTAAAAAATTTCTGTGAAAAAAATGTCATTAGAATTTCAATAGGGACTGCATTGAATCTGTAGATTGTTGTGGGTAGTATGGACATTTTAACAACATTAATTCTTCCATTTCATAAATATGGGGGATCTTTCCATTTATTTGTGTCTTTTTCAATTTCTTTCATCAATGTTTTATAGTTTTCGGTGTACTGTGGTTAAACTTATTCCTATTTTGTAGCTATTGTAAATAAGATTGCTTTCCTGGTTTCTTTTGCTGACAGTTCATTGCTAGTGTATGTAAATGCTATTGATTTTTGTATGTTGATTTTTGTACCCTGAAACTCTACCAATTTTGTTTATTACTTCTAACAGTTTTTTGGTGGAGTCTGTAAGGTTTTCTATATATAAGAACATGACATCTGAAGTCAGAGACAATTTAACTTTTTTCTTTATGATCTGGATGCCTTTTATTTCTTTCTCTTGTTTAATTCCTCTGGCTAAGACTTCAAGTACTATGATGACTAGAAGTGATGAGTGGGAATTTTTGTCTTATTCCTGATCTTAAGAGAAAAGTCGTTCAAATTTTCACTGCACAGTATGATTTAGCTGTGGGCTTATAATATATGGCATTTATTGTGCTGATGTACATTCTTTCTATACCTAATTTTTTGAGAGTTTTTACCATGAAAGGATGTTGAATTTTGTCAAATGCTTTTTCATCATCAATCAGATAATCATATAGTGTTTGTATTTCATTTTGTTAATGTGTACCACATTTATTGATGTGGCTGTGTTGAATTATCCTTGTATTCCA
>NW_012149063.1:2325806-2328202 GCF_000956105.1 Propithecus coquereli
TCATGTAAGCTTTTCTTTAATGTCAGCAAACAGCATGATAAACTCAGATGAGGTATGATATGTGTGACTATAGATCATCAGAGTTTGAAATAAATATCTAACCTAAGTTGACTTTTTTAAAATCATGAACTGTAACATCTTTAAAAATACATTGCTAAAGGCTTGGGACTTCTTGCAGTGCTTTGGCCAATCTAAAGTAGTCTGTTACCACTTGAACAGATGCTCCCTCAGGGTACCACAGACCAAGGTAAGTCAGCACTGTATAAGAACTGGGTAAGATTCAGGGTACTATGCTGATTGATGAAATTCAGGAAAGAGGCAGACATTCCAATTAACCAACCTTTCGACCTCTTTTTTCTCACCACCAAAAGCAGCCACTGTTCGCATAGACGAAATGACTTCATCAGCCACTGAACCTGCTTTGGCATAGGCCTTCAACTCATAGTCTGTAAACTTAGACACGCTCTAAAATCCAAAAGAAGAAAAGAAAACATGAAAACCAGGTGATTAGGTAAGTCAGCCTGTCATTCAGTGATTCATTTAACAGTGTAAACATGTAGTATGGTTTAATATAAGACAAGATTCTCATTGTAACATCATCCACAGGAAGAAGGAATTTGGTCCAAGTTTGGTCTATGTTAAGCCTTATCCAGGTGTGTTTGGTTGTGTATATATCAAAATGACTCCACAAATATCAAGAACCCTCTCACAGAATAAGTCCCAAATAGGTCACTCTGTGAGACTAAAGTGTTTGTTATTACACTTAATAAAGTTTTCAAGTCAAACTATGTTATAGTTCATTACTATTAGCCAAAGGTCATTGTGCAATTTATAGATAAACACCAGAGGCAAAGATGAGTGGCCCAAGCAGACAACACGACTGAATAGAGTATAGAACAAGAGAAAGAATCAGAACATGCAAAGGCATGATATTGCAGAGGTAATTCCAAAAATGAAAGCTTCAGGTAAATATTATGCCATTTTGACTCAACTGGGGAGGCTCAACTATAGTTTTGATTTTTACAAAAGGAAATGAAAAGACATCTGTACTCAACAGTACACAAGTCACTTATTCTAAAATTGGACTTGGATTGAGTCCTAGTCAAAATTAACTCCCAAAGAAATCCTGGCACAGATTACAAAACAAGAAGGGGAGAAAAAAATATTGTGGAAGATCAACTTACTCATAAATCTCAAAAATATATACCCAGACTAAGGGAGTTTATCTTCCAATAGTTTTTCCAAACTTTTAGCACCAAAATTCATAACAAACAAAATCTTAGAATTCTAAGATACAAAATAAGTAAAAATCGTTTTTTAAACAATATGTTTATTTCATCCATCCACATTTTATAAAATTTGTGAACTGAAAAGGCAACAATAAGGAAAATGAAGCTATTTTCATCAGCATTAAAATTTGCATTTGGGCATTATGGATGACATTGCAGTTTTTATCACACTCCTCATCTAATTTATTTATGTATTGGCAGCACAGGAACGAGAAAATTAAGTAGCTGTGAATGATATCTGTTTTATTATAATGGTACATTAAATAATCTCAGGACACTTCAATTAAAATGATAAAGCAACTTCAAAGATGTTAGGAAAATGTTAGGAAATATCTAATAATTTTCCCATGTTTTCATCATAAATTAAAAAGTCAGAAAAAAGCATAGAAAACCAATGATAACTTCTAAGATGTCATATGCTGCCCATCTCTGCCTTTTGCATCTGTTTGTCATGCCTTTGAATTGAGCCTGGTAAAGTTGCTTGTATCAATTTACAGGAACAAACATGCACAGACCTGCAAGCGAGCAGAGACGCGTGCAGAGCTACAACATTCCAAATCAGTGACATACTCACAAGTAGTTAGAAATGGGCACTGAGGCCACAAGACAAACTATATTCTAAGTCTATTTAAAAACCAAGTTAACCAGGCTATTTTTTCAGTCTCTAACATGTTAAAATGTGGCCTATGATCCATTAGAGTGTGAATAATAATTTATTCACAGGTTTGAAGAAAGAGGTTAAATGTATTAGGAAGAAAAAGCTGAATCAAATGTTTGCAGAACCTCTGAAGCCTCTCTCTGGAAGTTGAGGGGTTCCCTGGAGCTCAGCTGGACAGTGTTTGGTAGGAAAGGGAGTTGTAAAGCTTGCATGATGTAGTGGATTGGAAAAAATAAAATCTCTCTTCAGCAATCGATTCTGTGCCAGACACTGCTTAGGTAGATGGTGTGAATTATTCCCTGAATCATCCCAATGACTTTGGGAGGCATTATCCCTATTTTAAAGCTGAGAAAAGTGACGTTTTCATGGGTTAAATATATTCTTCTTGAGTCACACAACCTGTTAGTGGTAGTGTCAAGGGTTGACCTAGTGGAGTGGAGTGAGCTCTT
>NW_012149063.1:2329697-2334239 GCF_000956105.1 Propithecus coquereli
TTAGTGCAAATATCTTCCCATGGAGAGATGCAAAAAGACATTCTTACCAGACCAAGGATGGCTGCTCCAATCCCAATGAGAGGACTGACAGAAATAATAACCAAGGTCAATTTCCAACCCCTGTAAAATCCCAACAGGAACCCAGAGATGATCGTGGTCATGCGCTGAATGAAAATGGCCATTTGGTCACCTATGGCATCATTGATCTTATTAATATCACTAGAAACAAGAAAGACCTTGGTCACTAAAACTGAATTTGGTCATTCAAGTGTATTGCTGAAAAATCTTCAGTCTTTCCCTTTTAAACATTCCCATTTCCTTATCACCATCACACTTGGGTAATATAACAGCCTCTCAAATCTTGGAAAATTTGCTGCACCTTAGGATGTTATCAGGCCTCTCTCCTCATAGCCAACCAAGTTTGTCCTTAACCCAGCTTTCCCAGCTGGTATCCACTCAGTGCTGATAAAGGATTTGGAAACCATCCTGTCTCTTTCTTTCCTATAGCTAATACCCTTTGTCTATTCTGAAGAGCCCGTCTCTCCTCCTTCATGCCTAACTCTTTCAGCCTCCTGGTTCTATTCACATACCCTCTCATTCATAAACCTTGTATGATCCCCCGGGAAGAAGAAGTACCTTCCTCCCTATGTTTCCACAACAATATAATTAATCTGTTTGTGCGTGTGCTTGTGTAATTATTGCATTCTGCTTGTTGGCAGTATAGGACAGTGATTAAGAGCACAGACCCTGGAGCTAGACTCTCTGAATTTGTATACAAACTCTTCTTGGGCAAGTTACTTAACCTTCTTGTGCCTCAGTTTCCTCATCTGTAAAACAGGGATAATAACAGAACCTGATTATTTATTTGCTTGCTCTTCTTATTCTTCCTATTAGGCTGTATCTTCCTTAAGAGCAGGAATACAAGGTAAATGCTCCAGAATATCGATTGAATATAATAGATTAAATTCATATTCCTGAGAACATTCCCTTAGTCTCTTGTCCAGATGGAACAAATAGGGCTTGGGAATTAATAGCAAGAATGGACCTAAGACATTAGCCAGAGATTAGACCAGTATATTCTGGCAAGGTTAAGTAACTGTTCAAGGTCACGGTAAGTAAGGGGCAGAGTAAGTGCTGGAATCTAGGGGTCTCAACTTTCAGTCTGCTTTATCTTCACTAAAGACAGTGAGTGTCTTTCAGGGACCTCAAAGTTCAATTCAATAGTGTTCAACTGATTCTAATTACTCTTATTCAGAACTTCTAGGAAGCTATTAATGATTCAAACTAATATTCAGGTGTAAACTGAATTTGAATCCAGTTTTTTAGTTTTAATATATCTCAAACCATATTTGGATTTTTTTTGTTTTGTGAATAGAAGTTGCCTCCCCAGACATAGCAAGATAATTATTTTTAATTGTATTGCTTTTCCTTATATATACGCAGATTCTGACATCCCTCAATTTCTCCTTCTGAGGCCAAATAATGCTTTTAACTCTCTTCTATAATACTTCATTCCTAATATTTTTATCAAAGCCTACAAACGAAATTGCAGTATTTTGGCTTTCAATTTTTAATGGCCATATTTGGTAAGGCCTTTGAAAAAGCCATGCTACCTATGAAAGTCCAACGTAAGAGACCAAATGTATCAAAAATAACTGAAAATGTTTAAAAATTGTTATATAATTCAGAAACAAGAGTTTTATTATCCAAAAATCACACTTTAAAATATTGTCCTACCAGCTACTTACTCCGAGAATCTTGTATTCAGCTCTCCCACTGAATTGCAGTCAAACCATCCTATTTCCATTCTCATTATTCTCCTAAAGTAAATTTTCCTAATTCTGTGTATCTGACGAGCCGCAGCAACCACCCAAAAGCATATCTGGAAATGGACAAAGGAATGTTTAGCATTGCAGTGTTACAAGTATTTGCCGATTCCTCCTTCTCTTCTCAAAAGAAAATACTTTCCATACAACAGTCGAGAAAAAAAGGGAAATGATCTACAAAATGCTTCTTCTTGGGAAGAACAACTTTGGACAAGATAGCCAGAGATTTGGGCTTGAATCCAGCTCTAACATTTAAGAAGGCCCACGACTTTTGAACTTCACCCTAGTGAGTTTCTCTTTCTTCATGTGTAAAAGAAGGCACCCCAAATAAGACAATATTGATTTTAAATCACCATTTTTTCATGCCTCCCCATTCTCTCATGTCCTCCTGACATATAACTGTAGTTCTTAGGGTTTCTGAATAGCTTAAAGGGTGACAACACTCTGCATTTCACTGCAACATCTTTGAACCCAAATGTTCATCTATAAATAAATGGAGGCTCTACTAACTTGAACATATCCACAAATAAGTACTGCGACAGCGACTCCAACATAGTAACTGGCAAATTTGATCATTTCACTCTCAATGTTCAGCAACCTTCAAAAGAAGGAAAAAAATGTTAAGACTTACAAGTAGGATCAAGCTCCCAAGGATTACGTTTGTCGGTACAGAGGGGTTTAAAATATGTATATTATAGAGTAAGACATTTTATCTATGCAGAATTATAATCCATCCAACCAAATCCCCTAAGTAGACCTCATGGACAGGCACAGCAAATAAGTCTGTGCCATTCATTTTTACAGGCAGAGAAGCAAGGACTAGGAAATAATTTCTCTGTTGTTGGAAGCCAGGGACTCTACATGCCAGCCCAGTGCTTGGTCCACTTTGGCGCCTTTCGCTCATATTCATCATGCAGCGATAGAGTAATAATAGCTAAGAAAGGTTTTCAACAGCAGGACAGACTGTCTGAAAGGACACTGGTAGAAGGATGTGTGCTGTAAATCAGGAGGCTTACTGCTACCTTTCTAGGCATCTAAGCCAGCTTTTTTTTTTTTAATTTTTAAAGAACAGAGATTTATCTTACAGTTCTGAAGGCTGGGGAACCCAAGGTGGAGGGGCTTGAATCTGGTGAGGGCCTTTGTGCTTTGTCATCCATGGTGGAAGGGCGAGAGAATGAGGTGGGCGGGGGGAGAAGAGGAAGAGGGAGAAAGGAAAGAGGAGGAGGAAAAGACCGAAACTCATCTTTTTAGCAGGAACTAACTCCTGAGATAACTAACCCACTCCCAAAGTAATGCCATTAATCCGTTTATGAGGGCTTTATTTAATCACCTGTTAAAGGTCTTACCTCTCGACACTGTTGCGTTAGGGATTAAGTTTCCAACACACGAACTGTGAGGGACACATTCATACCACAGTAAGCTCTATTCACAGCATTTCTATTCCTTGTTGAGTCAGAGTTGGCATTTTGTGTCTTCCTTGGAATTGTCTGTTTCATTTAAGTTATCTAATTTGTTGGCATTCAATTATTCACAGTATTTCTTTATAATGCTTTGTATTTCTGTAAGATTGGTAGCAAAATCCACTTTTTCGTCTAGCAATTTCTTTTTTTCTTTTGGTCAATTTAGCTAAAGTTTTGTCATTTTGTTGATCTTTTCAAAGAACCAGATTTTGCTTTCATTAATTTTTTTTCTTCTATTGCTTTTCTGTTCTTTCATTTCTGCTCTAGGCTTTATTTCCTTCTTTCTATGGACTTAGTTATTATCAATCTCACATTATGATTATGTATTTGTCAAGTTTTCCCAAGAATTTTGTTAATTTCTGTTTCATATATTTTGAGTATATGTTATTAAATGTATACAAGTTCAGAATTATACCTTTCAGGTTAATTGTTTTTTGTATTGTATTAATACTTTATTTCTAATGAAGAGTTTTGCCTTAAAGTTTAATTTGATAGATATTTATAAAACTATGCCAGCTTCTTTCCTGTTTAAAAAAAAGTTATTGATTTGAAACCTTCCTTTTACATTTTTTTTTTAATTTTATTTTATTTTTAGAGATGGAGTCTCACCCTGTGGCCCAGGCTGGAGTACAGTGGCGTGATCACAGCTCACTGAAGCCTTGAACTCCCAGGCTCAAGTGATCCTCCCACCTCAGCCTCCCAGGTAGTTGGGATTACAGCCATGAGCCACTATGCCTGGCTCCTTCTCCACTGTGTTTGGAGAAAACACTTTGTATGATTTTAATCCCTTTAAATTTATTACTTTTGTTCAGAGACAGTGAAAAAAAGGAAAATAAAAAATATATGTAAATCAATGCTATCAATATAAAACATGCTTTGTGCACTAGTATTTTCCAAGCTTATAAGATAGAGCAGTGAAAAGGTATGTTTACTTCCATGTTAATATTTTCCTTTTTCTCAGGACAGGTAATTAGAGCTTTTTCTTAAACATGAAAGTGGCTTCCTTCTTCACATCAAAATGATGTTTAGAAAAAAGTCATATTAGTTTGAGTGATAAGACAAGAGAGATAATAGAGATAATTAAATGATGACACTTGCGGAGACTTGACTGTACCATTATTTTGCATGATTTAACCTATACTTACTATAGTAATCAGGTCAATACACAAGTGTGAAATTATCCAAAAACAAAAGTTCTTTAACTAACATGTTAAGTTTTGCTGATCCTAAAAGTTTTATTCCAGTGTTGTTCACTA
>NW_012149063.1:2334724-2353063 GCF_000956105.1 Propithecus coquereli
AACATATATAAACATAAAAAAAAAATTTCAGCTGAAAATCCCATTTTAAAACCCTCAAACACAAAGACTAGAAATAAAATATAGTTGATAACCTTTTCTCATCAAAAGCAGATGACCCCAGAAGCCACTGTCCCTCTTTTAAATAAAAGTCCAAGACAGTTTTGGGAAGAGGGAATTTTGGAGTTTCATTAGCTAAAAGACTAGGAAGACTTCTCCCCAGAGAGGATTATGAGGCTGATTTTGTAGTGCAGAGCTACATGTGGAAAAACCCTAGTTATAACAACATTTCCATGCAAATCAAAGAGACGAAGACCTAGATATTTGGGTTAAAAATCAAAGGAAAGAAGAATCATATATAAGAGGCAAGAAAACCTCTTTTCTAAATGGTCTGGTATTTATTAGTATTTTCATCAGAGAAATCCAAAGTCGACCACATTGGAGGTATTCTGGAATTTCAGCCCGTCTCTTAGACTTTAATCTTCAAAGCCTTGGCTTGTCATACTGGACCAGGTTTGCCCAGGTGATAGACCTACAGCTGGGACAGCAAGGGTGCTGACAGAGGAACCCTGTCCTCCTATCTGGGACCTTGTGGTGAGAGATACTGATATAGACAGTGCAAGGAACAGAATATCTCAACCTCATCAGGAAAACTGTACATATCTATGATTTGGCCTATGTCATAAGCATCAGCATACAAAGCAGAAATGAAGGCCACCAGCCTCTCCAACTGAAGATTCTGCTTTTGGCAATCACTTGTGGTACTCTCAGTAAAGGTACAGCCACATGCCCAATTGGAAGGATCAAAGGACAGAGATAGAAAGGAGCTGCAGAAATCTGAAACCACAGGAAAAAAAGAGTAAGGATTGGTGGATATTCTGAGTGAAGTGGGCATAGTCTCAGCTGAAAGAATTTGGTTTGGTTGCTTTGATGATTGCTGCTGCTGCTGCTGTTGCTACTTCCGCTGCTGCTTCCTCAATTCGAATCGTCCGTTCCTGAACCAAACCTTTACTGTTGACTCTGGTAGGTTGAGTTTCAAAGCTAGTTCCTTCTGGAGATTTTTATCTGGGAACATGGTCTGGCCAAACAGAGCCTCCAACTTTTCATACTGTTCTTGAGTGAATGTGGTACGTTCTTGGTGTTTCTTTGGCATTGTGGGACTAGCTGGATCCTGTGGTAACACCACGTTCATGCTGGAATCATTCATGTTGATAAAAGGGTCTGGCTGGGAAATCTCTGGGGCCATTCTGTTCATCAGGATTTCTGAAATCTGTCATGAATTCCCTTGGAGTGTCCATTTGCAACCCTGCTTGGTGTGTCTCTCTAGATTTTTTAACTTCTCTGTTGCAGAGTAACACTGTGAAAAATGTGCCTATTATCTTCCCATGGGGGAGAAAAGCGCCTTATTAGCTCCGTCTTTCTGCTGACTGCAGCCCGTGAAGCTTCATTCACCAGGGCAATTTCTGAGGTTGAAGCCAAAGGAACTTGTGGGGAATAGCAAGAAAGTTCTTTGGCATTTTTCCCAGCAGAACTACCACGCTACAGCATAGCCTTTGGGATTGGCAGGGCCAAGAAGGGGAAGAAAAAGTATTCTGAAATTGCTTTTGGGAATTATGTAATTTTATAATTAGAGAATTAACATATTGGTCGATGACAATTCTGATCCTTGGGGACAGATTGAATGATATAGAGTCTATTTCTTTAAAAAATCAGAAAGCAACATCTTTAGCACGGATGCTCTCATCCCATGTCCTTTCTGATATCAAGCCTTCCTTTTGTGACTTGAGCTTGAATTATTTTCTCCCTCTGCTGAACTCAGATCATGTATCACAATATAACTCATTTAATACAGAAAAAACTATTTCTTCGCAACAGGTTTTATTGCCATCTTGCACTATTAGTCAATATCCTTACTGAATATATTTATATTTGTTTGGATAGTGGATTGCAAGCTACTAGAGGGCAAAAGCTGGGCTTATGCTACTTGGTCACACTGCCCAAAACCTGGTACCATATCTTGTGACAAGTGGTAGTCAATAAATGTTTCTTGATTTTGGTTTGACTTTCAAAATACTAATTAGGAAAGGAAATAACTGCCAGGGTCAATGCCTCCAACAATCTCAAAATCAGCTAAAACGTCTTGTGCTCACCACATTCCCAGTCTTTTATGAGGACTAAGGGGTACCCTGAGGGTGAACCAGACCTAGAAAATCATAAACTTATGTATAAGTATCCACAATCAGTGGCTCTAATAAAAGCTAAGTATCTCCATATAGAGAGTATAATGTAGTTTTAGGAGTAAAGCCTTCTAATGTGTACACGAGTCAATGTTTTGAGTTTTCAGCTTGTGAAATAAAATTTGGGTATCCAAAACCAGAAAATTATAAGCATTTTCCAAAAAATTTTACTTAGACAACAGTGGTTACCAGAGGCTGAGAAGGGAAGGGGAGAGGAAGGGATGGAGAGAGGTACAAAGTTACGGTTAGATTGGAGGAATAAGTTCTAGTGTTCCCTTGCACAGTAGGGTGACTAGACTTAACAGTTAATATATCATATATTTCAAAATAAGTAGAAGAGAGGATTTTGAATGTTCTCACCACAAAGAAGAGATAAATATCTGAGGTGATGGATATGCTAATTATCTTAATTTGATCATTACACATTGTATGCATGTATCAAAACATCACTCTGTACCCCATAAATATGTACAATTATTAAGTGCCAGTGAAAATCGTAATAATAAATAAATAAATAATTTTACTTAAATTTCCTGTGGTGAATTCATTCTACAAACACATTAAGCAGAAGCGAGGAAGAGTCTGTCATGAAAAATGCCAGTTAACAAACAAACATGCAGATTGAGAGTATCAGGCACCAACCCAGCTTTGGGATTTCCTGGAGCAAAGTTCAGGAGAGTTCTATCACCGCTGGGTATGTGTAGTTTATGCTTCTTTTCATTCCTGAGGGGCCTCTGAAATGAGTGGTTAGCTCATTTCTATTTTATTCTGAGAAGAAGAGGTTATCAAGGCTCTAGAGACTACCTGAGAACATTTCTGGAACAAGACAAACCTATCGGAAAAACCAATAGGAAAGAAAAGAGCAGGGCTGGCTTGGTGCCCTTGACTGCACATCAAGCTCTTCATTGTCTGCACGGTGGAAGCTCTTGTGATCATAAAACCGAGCATACGAGTCTATAAAGTGTGCAGGTGATTCGGGCCACAGAATGGCATCTTTTTTTTTTTAAAAGAAAAATTCACATGAATGTATTTAAATGAATTAAGAATCTCCTGACTCATTTGTTGAATAGTGAAGAGGGGAGAGAGATGACAGAGGAAAAGGTAAGAGATGCTTTAGAAATTATTATGATATGAGGACTCTTTCTTTGCTTTTTTTCTTTATACTTTGCTTTTTAAGAAAAACAAAAGCACTATAAAATTGTAACACTCAATTTACACATAAAGGTTTTGAATTTACTAAAACCGCAGGTTTTTCATTTAAAATACTGAAGAGTTCTTTATAATAAGGTACATCGCTTAATAAGAAATTTTCTTTTCCATTGTTCTCATGCATTGCAGACCCTGCAGCAGTTTCAGAGTGAACATCAGTGACTGAGTGTCATAAGCTGGCAGAAATGTGTCCATGACCTAGTTTCAGAACAGTGGAGCCTCTGTATTCCTTCATGCATAGGACATTTACCTATAGACAAATGACTTACCATTGGGTAACATTGCTTTATAGAATAGCAATGCATTATGGTAGCATACTATAAGAATAGCTAGGTTTTCATTTCAGAGAATCCATGATCATTTTTTGACTTCTAGGAAGTTTATATATTTTTTGGCTTGTATGTTTGTTTTTAATTAAACTTTTTATTTTGAAATAAGTGCATATTCACATGCAGCTGTGAGACATAATACAGCAAGATTTTGTATACCCTTTATCCTGTTTTCTGCCAATGGTAACATCTTGCAAAACTATAGGACAATATCACAGCCAGGATATTGACATTGATATAGTCAAGATCAGAACATTCTCATCACTGCAAAGCTCCCTCATGTTGCTCTTTTAACCCTACACATACTACATACTGCCATTCAAACTCCATCTCCTCCTTAGCCCCTGGCCACCACCAGTATGTTCTTAATTGATATTAATTTTGTCATTTCACAAATGTTATATAAATATAACCATACAGTATGTATCCTTTGGGGATTGTCTTTTTTCCAATCAGCATAATTCTTTCAAGTGTCATCATCAACAGTTCTTTCCTTTTATTGCTAAGTAGAATTCCATATATAGATGTATCACAGTTTGTTTAGTACTCGCCCATTGGAGGATATCTGGGTTGTTTTGTCTATTACAAATAAAGTTGCCATAAACATCTGTGTACAGGTTTTTATGTGAAATAAGTTTTCATTTCTCTGGGATAAAGGCCCAAGAGTAGAAATGCTGGATCATATGGTAGTTGCATGTTTAGTTTTTTTTTTTTAATTGCCAAACTGTTTTCCAGAGTAGCTGTAACATCGTTCAAATGGTATGAGTGATCCAGTTTCTCCACATCCTCATCAACATTTTTTATTTTAGCCATTCTGAGAGGTGTATAGTGATAGCTTATTTTGGTTTTAGTTTGCATTTCCCTAACCACTAATGTTGCTGAACATTTTTCATGTGCTCATTTGCCATCTTCATATCCTTAGTGAAATGTCTGTTCTTTTTCCCATCTTCCAATTGGAATTTGTTGTTTTTAACGTTGAGTTTTGAGAATTCTTTATATATTCTGGATCCTAGTCCTTTGTTGGATATATAAGTTGCAAATATGTTTCTCCCGGTATGTGGCCTGTCTTTTCATTCTCTTAACAGAGAATGAAAGTTTTGCAGAGCAAAAGTTTTTAATTTTAATGAAGTCCAATTTATCAATTTTTCCTTTTATGGATTGTGCTTTTGGTGTCAGGTCTAAGAGCTGTTTGTCCAGCCCTAGGACTAAATATGGTCTCCAACATATTCTTCTAAAAGTTTACAGTTTCATCTTTTTACATTTAAGTCCACGATCCACGTAAGCTAACTTTTCTATAGTTCCATTTTTCACCTATGGATATTCAATTGTTCCAGCACAGCTTGATAAAAAGTTTATCTTTCCCCTTGAATTCCTTTTCCACTTTTGTCAAAAACCAGTTGGACGTATTTCTGTGGGTCTATTTCTGAGTTCTCTATTCTGTCCCATTGATCTGCATGTCTATCCTCTGTCAATACCACACAGCCTTGATTGATGTAGCTATAAAATATGTCTTGAAATTAGGTAGATTGATTTCTCCCACTTTATTATTCCTTTTCAAAATTGTTTTAGCTATTATAGTTCTTTTGCCTTTTCATATAAGCTTTAGATTATATTGTTTTTTGATCTTGACTATATCTATAAAAAAGCTTGCTAAAGTCATTGACAGTTAACTACACACAGTATATCTCTCCAATTTTTTAGGTCTTCTTTGATTTCTTTCATCAGCATTTTATAGTTTTTATCATATAATTCCAGGACATATTTTGTTATATTTACACCTAAGTAAATTTTTTTGAATAATTTTAAATGGTATTATATTTTGAATTTTAGTACCCACATATTTATTTCTAGCACACAGAAATATTATTGACTTTTTAATGTTTACTGTATTCACAACATATTGTATTCTTTGACCTTGCTGAATTCACTTATTGCTTCTAGGAGATTTTTGTAGATTGTTTGGGATTTTGCATGTCAACAATCATGTCATCTGCCAGTAAGGATGGTTGTATTTCTTCCTTTTGGATTCATATTTTTTTTGCATTTTAAAATTCTAATTGTGATAAAAACACAGAACATAAAATCTACCATCTTAACTATTTTAAAGTATGCAGGTCAGTAGTGCTAAGTATTATATCTATATTCCTTTTATTTTCTTGCCTTGCATTGCACAAGCTAAAACTTTGAACAATATATTGAACAATTGTGGTGACAGTGTACATCCTTGCCTTGTTTCCAGTCTTAAGGGAATATTTTTCACTATTAAGTGTAACGTTAGCTATGGGATTTTTTGTAGATGTTCCTTATTAAGTTCAGGAAGTTCTTGTCTATTCTTAGTTTTCTGAGAATTTTTATCTTGGATAGGTGCTGAATTTTTCAAATGGTTTTTCTGCATCTATTGAGATGATCCTGTGATTTTCTTTATTAGCTTGGTAATATAGTGAATTACATTGATTGTTTTTCAAATACTGAACCAGTTTTACTTCTCTGGAATCCACTCGGTCATCTTGTATAATTCCTTTTATATATTGCTGAATTCTATTTTTTTTTTTTTTGAGACAGAGTCTTGCTCTGTTGCCCGGTCTAGAGTGCCGTGGTGTCAGCCTAGCTCACAGCAAACTCAGACTCCTGGGCTCAACCAATCCTCCTGCCTCATCCTCCTGAGTAGCTGGGACTACAGATGTGCACCGCCATGCCTGACTAGTTTTTTTCTATTTTTAGTTGCCTGGCTAATTTCTTTCTATTTTTAGTAGAGATGGGTCTCGCTCTTGCTGAGGCTGGTCTTGAACTCCTGAGCTCAAGCAATTCTCCCACTTCAGCCTCCCAGAGTGGTAAGATTATAGGCATGAGCCACTACACCTGGCCTATTGCTGAATTCCATTTGCTAACATTTTGTTAAGGTTTTGCATCAATATTCATGATGGATATAGTCTGTAGTTTCCTTTTTTGTATAATTTTTGTCAGGGTAATATTAGTTTCACAAAATGAATTTGAAAGTGTTCTGGCCTATTTTCTGGAAAAGATTGTGTAGAATTGGTGTTATTCTTCTTTAAACATTGGGTAGAATTCTCCAGTGAAACCATATGGACCTATAGATTTCTTTTTGGGGAGTATTTAAATTAAAATTTTAATTTCCTTAATAGTTAGGAATAATTCAAATTATTTATATAATATTGAGCGAGTTATGTTAGTTTTTAAAGGAATTTGTCCATTTCTCTAAGTTGTCAAGTTTATGTGTGTAAACTTGTTTATAGTAGTGCCTTATTATCCTTTTGATATTTGCAAGGTAGCACAATCTTATCTTTCATTCCTCATAGTGGCAATTTGTGTAATCAGTAATGAAAAGACACATCACTATTGACATTACAGTAATAAAAAATTATAAACAAATACTTTGGATAACTGTATGCCAACAAATTAGTTAACTGAGATGAAATGAACAAATTCCTAAAAAGTACAAACTACTGAGGCCAACTCAAAAAGAAATGGGAAAAAATGGCAAAGGAACTGTATAGAAATTTCTCAAAAGAAGACATATAAATGGCCAACAGGTATATGAAAAGATGCTAAACATCATTAATCATCAGGGAATGCAAATCAAAACCACAACGAGATATCACCTCACATCTGTTAGAACAGCTATTATTAAAAAGAAGAAAGATATCAAGTGTTGGCAAGGATGTGGAGAAAAGGGAACCCTTGTACACTGTTGCGAGAATGTGAATTAGCACACCCATTATGGAAAACTGTACGGCGGTTTCTCAGAAAAATTAAAAATAGAGCTACCATATGATCTAGCAATCCCATACTGGGTATATATCCAAAGAAAATGAAATCAGTATGTCAAAAAGAGATATCTGCACTCCCATATTCGTTGCAGCACTATTCACAATAGCCAAGCATGGAATTAACTTACGTGCTCATCAACAAATGAATGGATAAAGAAAATGTGGCATATATATACAATGGAACACTACTCTGCCTTTAAAAAAAGAAAATCCTAAATCATTTGCAACAACATGGATGCATCTGGAAGACAATAGGTTAAGTGAAATAAGCCAGGCACAGAAAGACAAATACAGTGTAATCTCACTCAAATGTGAAATCTAAAAAAGTTGAACTCATAGAAGCAGAGAGTAGAATGATGGTTACCAGGAGTTGGAGGTGGGGAGACTGCGGAGATGTTTGTTAAAAGACACAAAAGTTCAATTAGACAAGAGGAATAAGTATAGCATGGTGACTATAGTTAGTAATGATCTGTTATATGCTTGAAAATTGCTCAAAGGGTAGATTTTTAAGTGTTCTTACCACAAAATTATAAGGTCCTACATATGTTAATTAGCTCAATTTAGCCATTCCACAATGTACACATATTTCAAAACATCATGCTGTGCACCATAAATATATACAATCTTTATTTGTCAATTAAAAATTTTAAAAAAGAAATAGGAAATCTGAATAGATCTATAACAAGTAAAGACATTAAATCAGCAATCAAAAACTTTCAACAAAGAAAAACCCAAGACTAGATGGCTCAACTGGTGAATTCTACCAAATATTTAAAGAATTAATACCAATTCTTCACAAACTCTTCAAAAAATAGAACTGAAGGTAACACTTCCCAATTCATTCTACAAGGCCACAATTACCTGATAACAAAAGCAGACAAAGACATTACAAGAAAAGAAAACTTCTATACCCAACAACTTTTATGAATATAGACACAAAAATCTTCAACTAAATACTAGAAAATTGAATACTACATCATATTAAAAGGATTATGCATCATTACTTACCAAGTGGGATTTATTCCAGGAATGCAAGGATAACTCAACATATGAAAATCAGTCAATGTAATATACCATATCCATATTATAATAAGCAAAACCACATGATCATCTTAATACATGCAGAAGAACCACATGACAAAACTCAACATTCTTTAATTAAAACACTCAACAAACTAGAAATAGAAGAGAACTTCCTCAAAATGATAAAGGACATTTACGAGAAGCTCACAGCTAACAGCACACTTAATGGTGAAAGACTGAATGACTTCCCCCTAAGATCAGGAATAAGGCAAGGATATGTGCTCTCACCACTTCTACTCAACATTGTACTGGAGGTTTGGCCAGAGAAATTAGGTAAGAAAATGGTGGGGGGGAAAGCAGTTAGATTGGAGGGGAAAAAGTACACTTACCTCTATTTGCAGATGACATTATCCTGTAT
Organism: Propithecus coquereli; assembly: GCF_000956105.1. NCBI lineage: Eukaryota > Metazoa > Chordata > Mammalia > Primates > Indriidae > Propithecus > Propithecus coquereli. The sequence continues at coordinate 2,343,726 of NW_012149063.1, forward strand.
GGAAAATCCTAAAGAATCCACTAAAAAGCTATTAGAACTAATAGATAGTTCAGCTAAGTTGTAAGATAAAAGATCAATATACAAAAAAATTGTAGTTTTGTATAGTAGCAATGAAGAAACTGAAAATAAAATTAAGAAAACAATTCCATTTATAATAGCATCAAAAAGAATAAAACATCTAACAATAAATTTAACAAAAGAATTGCAAAATATATATTCTGAAAACTATAAAACATTGTTGAAAAAATTAAAAAAGACCCAAATAAATGGGTCATGGATCAGAGGACTTAATATTGTTAAGATGGTGATACTCCCCAAATCTGTCTACAGATTTAGTGCAATCCCCAGCATTCTAACTGACTTCTTGGCAGAAATTAAATAAGCTGATCTTTGAATTTAAATAAAAAAGCCAAGCTACCCAGAATATGCAAACAAACTTGAAAAATAACAGTTAGTAGACTCACACTCACTGATTTCAAAACATACTGGAAAGCCACAGTAATCAAAATGGTGCGTTACTGCATAAAGATAGACATATAAATCAATGGAGTAGAAATAAGAGTCCAGGAATAAACCCTCATATTTACAGTAAATTGATTCTGATAAGGGTTCTGAGATTATTCAATGAGGAAAAAATAATCTTTCCAACAAATGGTACTTGGGACAACTGACTATCCATGTGGAAAGGAATCAAGTTGGATCCCTATTTCACACCATATAGAAAAATTTCACACCATATAGATCCATCAAAATGGATCACAGACCTAAATATAAGAGCAAAACTGCAAAACTCTTAAAAGAAAACAGAGTACATCTTCATTACCTTGGATTTGGCAAGGATTTGGTTTCTTAGATATGACACCAAATGCAGAAGCAAAAAAGCAATAAAAGAAAAAAATAAACTAGACATCACCAAAATTTAAAACTTTGGTGCTTCAAAGGTCTCCATCAAGAGATTAAAAAGACAACCCAATGAATGAGAGAAAGTTTTTGCAAATCATATCTTTGATAAAGGACTTATATCTAGAATTGATAAAGAATTATTACAACTCAATAATAAAAAGACATATAACCCAATTTTTAAAAGGGCAAAGGATCTAAACAGATACTTTTCCAAAGAAGATACACAAATGGTCAGTAAGCACCTAAAAAGATGCCCAACATCATTCACCATCAGGGAAATGCAAATCAAAACCACAATGAGGTGCCACTTCACACTCACTAGCACGGCTATTGTACTAGTTCCCTATATACCACAAACTTGATAGCTTAAAACAAGAGAAATGTATTCCCTCACGTGCCTGAAATCAGCTCCACTGAGTTGAAATCAAAGTGCTGACTGAGTTGTGTTCCCTCCAAAGGCTCTGGGAGAGAATCTTCCAGTTTTTGGTAGCTGCTGGCATTCCTTGGCTATGGCAACATCATTCTGCTCTTTTCCTGTATAATCACCCTGCCTCCCCTCTTCTTTCTACAGTAAATCTCCCTCCGCTTCCTTCTTAGTAACTGTCCCTTTTAAGAACGCTTATGTAGGGCCCACTTGGATAATCCAGGATAATCCCCCTCCCAAGATCCTTAACTTAATGACATCTGCACAGACTTCTTTTCCATATGAGGTAATATTCACAGGTTCCAGGGATTAGGACCTGGATATTTGGGGGGGTGGGGTCATTATTCAGTGTGTTAGAGCTATCATCAAAATATAGGTAATGAATAACAATTGTTTGTGAGGATGTGAAAAAATTGGAACCCTCATACACCCTTAGGGGGAATGTAAATGGTAAACAAATGGTTAAACTTATAGTTACCCAGTAATTCCACTCTTAGGTAGATACCCAAGAGAAATGAAAACATCTTCCACGTGAAGATTTGTACACAAACGTTCATAGCAGCATTATTTGTAACAGGCAAAAGGTGGAAACAACCCAAATGTCCATCAATGATGAACGGATAAATAAATTATATTATTAACATATCCATATAATAAAATATTATTCAGCAATGAAAAAGAAAGAAAGTACTGATTCATGCTACAACACGGATGAACCTCAAAAACACTATGCTAAGTTAAAGAAGCCAGTCATAAAGGACCACATATTGTACGATTCCACTTACATGACATGTCCAAAATAGGCAAATCTACAGAATCAGAAAGTAGATTCATAGTTGCTGAGGGCTGGTGGAGCAGAGAAGGGTGGGAATTAGAAAGTAATGCATGTGAGGTAAAGGGGTTTCTTTTTGTGATAATGAAAATGTTCTAAAATTGTGGCAATGGATGCACAACTCTGGGAATGTATTACAAACCATTAAACTGTACGTTTTGGGTGAATTCAATAGTATGTGAATGCTATCTCAATAAAGTTGTTAAAAAAAAAGTGCATGGTCTTAAATTGTCTAACTTCAAAATAGTGTTTGCACACACAAAGTGATTGTACATTGCTAAGAAAATAGACTGACATCCAAGTGAAAGTACAGGCTCAGATTTCCACATTGAGGCATCCAGGTTGGCCAAGTGAAGATATGAGCTTCCCAAGGGCTGTAGTCAGTCCCCAAAAAGCACCCCCAAAATTTTTGTCTCCTGGCATTCTCAGGGTTGGTTTGTCTGAGCAATAAAATGTGGCAGAAATTATGGTATGTCTCTTCCATGATTAAGTTAAAAAAGACTTTGTGGCTTTTATTTGAGTGTTTATGCTTTAATTGGATTTTTAAAAAGTAAATTGCAGTATGGTATTTTAATTTCCCATTCTTTTATCTGCTTTTATTCTTTTATCTTATTGTTTGACTGTTCTGAGCAGAAATTCTGATAACTTAATCAAGAGACCTGATGTTCTGTAAACTTTATCAGTGTTATTCACTGAGAGCCACTTAGAAGGTTTTAGCTTAAAAATTCCATCCAAAAAATTACAATTGATATGTGGAAACCACTGTAATAAAACCAGTTCCTACCGTTACATTGCTACAATTATTGAGTTGCCTTGTATATTCTAAGACTAATACACTCATTATAGTAGGTGGAGAAATTGTATCTTTAATGATATACTTTTTTCCAAGAAAGACTTGCAAAAGGGTTGGGTAAGTTTGGAGGTATACCAGGTAGGAAAATGTCCTCTCCCTCCCCTCTGTCACACCTAAGTCCATCTTCACAGTGATCTTACCACATAAAAGCTAAATAAACGTGTTATTCAGAAGTAAAGCAAATAGTATTCATGTCAATGATCATAGTAACTCACAATTAAAACATTTAACTTATCAAGGAGTTCCTGGCAAAGGAATGGCCTAGAAAAGTGTGGTCTATACAATTTCAGATATATGTATGAAATTTTTTAAAAAAGAAAAGGAGAAATGTCCATTTACACATTTCGTATCATGTGAAAATTCAGCCATAGCCAATGGTGGAAGCCCCCAGTCTACATGACTTGCTCACCATCAGGTATATGACCCAGTAAGAATGGTTAGATGAGCAGTGAGTAGTCACAGAGAGTTCCTTTTTAATGGATGCCTGTGATGCAAATATCAAAGGTAGATTCATTTTTTAATTCATTTAAAAAATATTCATGAGCACCTCTTATCATGGATATGCTTCAAATTTTGGCTCCTGTAATATTTATTTCCAAATTTTAAGGCATGACAGGATATATTTAAGGACTCTTTCCTTGGAAAACATATCTTTATGAGAGTTATTAATGATTTGGGTCAATTTACATCATATGTAAGTCTGAATGCATTTTTTTCCCAAAGGAAAGAGTGATTAACTTTACATTCTGTGGTCCTACCACTCTGTAGAAAGCAGTTCATTTCTGTCCTCCAACATAAATGAAGGACTTAGAAAGATTATGGTTGAATCTCTCTTTCAGATGAAAAGAAAAGAAACTTCCAAGTTTAGAAAAGAAACATACATAGTTAGACATTAAGAAATTTATTTCTAATGAGTAGGCTTATTAATTTTTAAAGGGTAATTTTGCATATCGTGTGTTATACTGTGCTTTTCCATCAAGCACCTGCCAGTGTGTAACTATTAGGTTGGTGCAAAAGTAATTGTGGTAAATTTTAAGTCATTATAACTAGGCTCAAACACATCTTTATTAATCAAGATAGGAACCATTACAATCAACACGTTGTTGCCGAGATATGTTTGTTTACTCCTGTAGTGTAAAAATCCATGCTTCAGGATTCGATGAGCTCTTGGAAAGTATTTTCTGCATCCTGCTGGCTGTGGAAGCATTTTCCCTGCACGAAGTTGTTGAGATACTTGAAGAAGTGGTAGTGGGTTGGCGAGAGGTCAGGTGAATATGGCGGATGAGGCAAAACTTCATAGCCCAATTCGTTCAACTTTTGAAGCGTGTGGTTAGGCGTTGCTGTGGAGAAGAATTGGGCCCTTTCTGTTAACCAATGCTGGCTGCAGACGTTGCAGTTTTCGGTGCATCTCATCGATTTGCTGAGCACACTTCTGAGATGGAATAGTTTCACTGGGATTCAAAAAGGTGTAGTGGATCAGACCGGCAGCAGACCACCAAACAGTGACCATGATCTTTTTTTGGTGTAAGTTTGGCTTTGGGAAGTGCTTTGGAGCTTCTTCTCAGTCCAGCCACTGAGCTGGTCATAGCTGGTTGTCATAGAAAATCCACTTTTCATGGCACAACACAATCTAATCCAGCAATGGTTCGTTAGTGTTGTGTACAATGAGAGAAGATGACACTTCAAAACAACGATGTTTTTGATTTTCAGTCAGCTCATGAGGCACCCACTTACCGAGCTTTTTCACCTTTCCAATTTGCTTCAAATGCCAAATGACCGTAGAATGGTCGACGTTGAGGTCTTCAGCAACTTCTCTTGTAGTTGTAAGAGGATCAGCTTCGATGATTGTTCTCAGTTATTGTCAACTTATGATGGCCTACTACTGCGCTCCTTATCTTCAAGGCTCTCGTCTTCTTTAAAAAAATTTCTTGAACCACCACTGCACTGTACATTTGTTAGCAGTTCCTGGGCCAAATGTGTTGTTGATGTTGTGAGTTGTCTGTGCTGCTTTACAACCCATTTTCAACTCAAATAAGAAAATCATTCAAATTTGCTTTTGCTTAACATCATTTCCATAGTCTAAAATAAATATAAACAGCAAGTAATAAGTCATTAGAAAAAACATACAGCGAGAAATGTGCATTAAAATGATGTATAACATAATCGCATTTATTGAAGAATGTATTCCAATATCAAATGGCAAATTTTAACAATGCTAAAACCACAATTGCTTTTGCACCAAACTAATATGTGTTTGTTTGAATGATGTTCTGGCTGGCTAGATCTAAGCTCCACAAAGACCAGGACCATGACTCAAGGTAATTGTGTCTTTGATGCTTCCATGAGTTCCTGGTACATATTAATAGTTGGTGTTCAAAAATTTGGGTTGAGCCAGGTGCAGTGGCTCACACCTGTAGTCCTAGCACTCTGGGAGGGCGAGGCAGGAGGATTGCTTGAGCTCAGGAGTTCCAGAGCAGCCTGAGCAAGGGCAAGACCCCATCTCTACTAAAAATAAAAAAATTAGCCCAGCGTGGTGGCATGCGCCTGTAGTCCCAGCTACTTGGCAGGCTGAGGCAGGAGGATCCCTTGAGACCAGAAGTTGGAGGTTGCAGTGAGCTACAATGACACCACTGCACTCTACTGAGGGCAACAGAGCGAGACTCGTGTCTCAAAAAAAAAAAAAAAAAAATTTGGGTTGAATGAGTAAATGAATGAAAGACCCTAAAAGTAGACAATTTTATGGAAGAGTGTAAAAAGTGATTTAGAAGGACTTATTTATATTCTGGAATCAAAACTGTAGAAAATTTCAAAAATGAAAGTGAAAAATATGAATTCCTTTTGGGGAGCCATTCCAAGTATCTTTGTAGGCAAGATGTGCCCTGCCCGATTTGCAAACCCGAGTGTGTGGGTTCATACGTGCAAATGAGCTTGCTCTATACCTGAGGCAGCATGAGGCAGGCTGCAGAGTCCGAGCTATGACAGTGAGTCAGCCCTGAGTACACTACGGACTCACTGATTACCAGGTGGCCTGTCAGGCTTATCACAAAGACAGTAGTAGCATAGTGACTGTGCCTGTCTGAGTTCCGGCTACATCTGTATGACCACCTCTGTTCACGGCACCACAGACAGCACTTTTCCATAGAAACTCAACTACTGACTGAGACCAGTGGCCCCTACTCCAAGTGAGGCAGCATGCTCATGAAGTTCCCATTACAGAGAGAAAGCTTAGGATCAAGTGGATCACAGCCACAGCCATAAAGCTAAGGGGTAGAAGGGAGTTAGTGAAAACAAACAAGAAAGGGAACTCCTGGTGACGAGAATCAAGTAGGATTCATGGGTCACCTCCCCAGTAGCATTAAGTATTGGTAGTATCATACTCAAGCCTGTATCAATAAAGTGGCTCAACTTTGGTGATATATTCGATGAGAGGTTTTCAATTCTGTTTCTGCTAAGATTTTAAAATCTGGTAAGATGGAAAGAACCTCAAGGCACAGTAATTTCTAGAAATAAGGGTAAATTTATGTTTCTGTTCTCTCTGTGTCAGACACAACCCCAGTTCAACCAATAAAATACCTGTTACGCATTTTGAATTACAATTTAAGATATGAGCAAAAAAAGGTAATAAATTTTTTTTTAAAAAAAGCAGCCTACCCACAACGTGTTCCATTTGTCATGTTCTGGTTGAAGGAGCTGTTGATCCATACTATGGTATTATTCACACATGCTTTTCCTGGAATGTTGAGTTCTTGCAATTCAGTGTCATATTCGATAAAAACATCCATCATTGTGCCAAAAATGAGCAGCGTTCCTGGCTGGGCTATTCCATGGAGAAATGCACATAAACCTCCCACAAGCATCAGCCCAATTTCAGCTGATGAAGAAAACTGAAACTTAAAAAACAAAGGGTTCAGAAATCATCTATGGGTGAAAAGCAGGAGAGGCAGGAGGACTATTTAATTTTAGTTACTAGATTCTGATAAATAGTACTCAACACACATTTTATGGAAATCATCTTAATTGAGCGGTAGTTTACACTAATTATATTGAAATAAACTGTACATCAAATATCTAAAACATTAGACTCTTACATTGTTAGATCATGCTCTGAATTCATTCCTTCTACCTCAGGAGCCGACTGTAGTTTTTAATTACTCATCCATAACTCAAGGGGAAAATAGTCACTGTCACTGACGCCATTGTCAAGGAGATATACTGTGTGGGGCATTCAGCAACCGCATAAACTGGCTCCCAGAATAATGACAATGAATAGTGCCTATTTGTGCCTAGAAATGCCTCCACCCTGAGCAAATTTGGGGTAAATACCTATACTATGGAATTTCTAAAGACTTGTCCTAAGAATAAGTATACAACATATGATTATTATGATGATTTTCCTTGCAAAAATGAAAATTACGGGCTTAGTGATTATTTTCCAGGACATTTTTCCAGGACAGGATTTGTGTGTTTACTCAGCAATGTATTTGTAATAGTTATTCAACACGTTATCACACAGGCAAAACTTATGACTGAAAAAGTGATCATCACTGTAGTTAAAAACCTGCCAATATGACTAAAGATTTAGTACTTCCTCCGTGATCTAAGCAATTCACAGCTGCACATCTGGTAACATAAATCAGCACAGTTTTATTACCAACTGAAAGAAGCCAACTCGAATGCCATCATCTTTCTTCTCATTTTGTAACCTGAGGAGAAAAACAAGGATTTAAAAACCATCCTCTCCAAAACAATGAGAAATTCTCCCCAGGTGGTGATTTTACGATTTATTCCTTAGTAAGAAAGAAAGTCCCCACTGGCTGGGAAATTCTGGCCAAACCCTATATTTTAAAAGTAAGCTTTTATTTTCTAGATTTCCCTCTTCTAGAGATTTCTGTATAGCTGTATCTCAGGTTCAGTAGAAATTCACTGAGGTTTTTTCTGAGAGGTATGTAGAGATAGTAAAAAGTCCTCTGCACTCCCAGTTACACGAACAAGTAACTATTTGCCCTCAGCCATGACCCTCAGCCTATTAGTGCCTATATGTTCTCGTGAGTAAGTTGAAGTGGTTGGATTAGCTGACTTTAAAGCTTCCTTGTAGCACTTAAAAATTTTACGTCTCCATTAAATAGAGCTAATATAATGGGAAATTCAAGAACACTCCCATACTGCCCATATTTCCTATTCATTTCTCATAAGGTTGTGTTTAACCACCTTTGACCTCTTCAACTTCAGGGATCTACACTTCACCTGAGTCACCCATTCCATGGATACACCCTGGACCCTGCTGTCACCAGGAACTACCGAGTGACACGTTTAGTTCCATTGCACTCTGTGACTGCCCAGACAGCTTGTTTTCTCACTTGCTTCCTCATTCCACACCTATTTGTCAACCTCAACTGAGAGCTGCAGTCCCTTAAATCCTCCATTTCCTTCCATAGCTAAACCCTTTCAAGATCTGCTTCCTTCCCCATGCACCCCAGGCCCCGCTGCGCGGCACTTGAAGCACACTCTCATTATCACCCTCTTCAATCCTTTTCCCCAAATCCATCCTAGTAAACTCCATCTCTGCATCCATCCAGCTGTTTGCCCCTGTCCTCCTTAAGCTGGGCTGCTGGAGATAACTTCACTGCCTTGTGAACACATGCAGTACCTGGTACTCAGCTGCACTAAGCTTCCCTGCCAGCCTGGGATAGAATCCCAAGTCCTTTCTGAGACGCTGCCCAGTGGCCAGGTTAGCCTCTGACCTGTCTCCTCCTCCTGCATTCCAGCTGTCAACACGCCAGTTGCCCAGCCTCCCACCGACCTGTGTCCATGACCTCTGTGTGGAGCTGCCAGACCCTCTGCCTGGAATGCTATCTCTTCACATATGCACAGGGCCAGCTCCCTCGCCACCTTTAGGCCTTCCCTCGAAGTCGCCTTCTCTACAGGCCCTCTCCTGGCCAAAGTCTTTAAAATTTTAACTTTCCCCATACATACACACCATTTCGTATCTCCATTTCTATGTTTACTTTTTCTTCTTAGAAAGAAAGTGCTTGATTATCACCAGCTACCATGTTATGCTTTGTGTTTATTAATATTTATGGTGTTTATTATCTCTCCCTCACTCAAATATAAGCTCCTCAAAGGCAGAGATTGTTGCCTATTCTGTTCTTATCTGCACCCTCAGCCACGTGTAATAGTGCCTGACCCTAACAGGCACTCAGTCCATATTTGTGAAATGAATGAATAATTGAATGAATGTGTGCTCTCCAGCCCAGGGCACAACGCTGTCCTCCGTCCCTCTACAGGTCGTCCCGGTTCCCCTCAGCAGCTTTGGCGAACTTCTGCTG
>NW_012149063.1:2356673-2360569 GCF_000956105.1 Propithecus coquereli
TCCCACATATGAGTGAGAACGTGCAAGATTTGTCTTTCTGTGCTTGGCTTATATCACTTAACATAATGTTCTCCAATTCCATCCATGTTGTTGGAAATGGCAGGATTTCATTTTTTGTGGCCATATAATATTCCATTATGTATATGTACCACAATTTTTTTATACATTCATCCATTGATAGACACTTAGGTTGATTCCAAATCTTGGCTATTGTGAATTGTGTTCTAATAAACATGGGGGTGCAGATATCTTTTTGATATACTGATTTCCTTTCCTTTGGATATATACTCAGCAGTGGGCTTGCTGGATCATATAGTAGTTCTATTTTTAGTTTTTTGAGGAACCTCCATACTGTTCTCCACAGTAGTTGCAGTAATTTACATTCCCATCCTTGGTGTATGAGGGTTCTCCTTTCTCCACATCCTCACCAGCATTCATTATTGCCTATCTTTTTGGTAAAAACCTTTTTAACTGGGATGAGATGATATCTCATTGTAGTTTTGATTTGCATTTCTCTGATGACTAATGATATTAAACATTTTTTCATATGCCTATTGGCCATTTGTATGTCTCGTTTTGAAAAATGTCTATTCAGATCCTTTGCCCATTTTTTAATTGGATTATTTGATTTCTTATTGAGTTGTTGGAGCTCCCTGTACATTATACTAGCTATTAATCCCTTGTCAGATGGGTAGTTTGCAAATATTTTCTCCCACTCTGTAGGTTGTCTCTTCACTTTATTGATTGCTTCCTTTGCTGTGCAAAAGCTTTTTAGCTTGATGTGATCCCATTTGTCCAATTTTGCTTTGAGTGCCTATGCTTTGGGGATATTACTCAAGAAATCATTGCCTAGACCAATGTCCTGAAGTGTTTCCCATGTTTTCTTTTGGTGGTTTCATAGTTTTAAGTCTTTAACCCATTTTGATTTGGTTTTATATACGGAAAGAGATAAGGGTCTAGTTTCATTCTTCTACATATGGCTATCTAGTAGTCCCAGCACCATTTATTATTGTCTGTTAGGCTTCTGAATTCCTTCCTGCATTGTCTTTAAGTTCATTGAGCTTCTTCAGGACAGCTATTTTGAATTCTCTGTCTGAAAGGTCACACATCTCCATCAGGATTGGTCACTGGTACCTCATTTAGTTTGGTGATGTCATATTTTCCTGGGTGTTCTTGATGCTTGTGGATGTTCATCAGTGTCTGAGCACTGAAGAGTTAGGTATTCATTTTAATCCTCGCCGTCTGGACTTGTTTGAATCCATCCTCCTTGAGAAGCCTTTCAAGATACTCGAAGAGAATTGAGGGGAATTGTGTGTTGTGATCTAAATCTCTGGTCACTGCAGCTATATCGGCACTGGGGGTTCCCTGAGCCCAGTAATGCTGTGACTCTTGCAGACTCCTGGTGGTACCTCCTTGGTGGACTTGGGTAAGATATGAGAGAATTCCCTGGATTCTCTCTTCCCTCACTCTCTGTGCTGGGCTGCAGGAGTTGGGGGAGGAATGACATAGGCACTCCCTCTTAGCCACCAGTGCCAAGTCACACCTGAAGCCAGCCCAGTCTCATCCAAAGCCCGTGGTGACTGTTGCCTGGCTACCTCTGATGTTTATTCAAAGCCCAAGGGCTCTTTAGTAAGCAGGTGGTGAATCCTGCCAGGACTGGGTCCTCCCCTTCAGGGCAGCATCTTTCCTTCTAGCCCAGGGTGAGTCCAAAAATGCTTTCTAGGAAGTAAGGCCTAGACTCAGGGGCTTCAGGAGTTTGCTTGGTACGTTATTTTACTGTGGCTGAGGTGGTATCCAAGTTCCAAAACAAAGTCCTCTGAACTCTTCCCTTTCCGTTCCCCAAGTGGAAGATGACTCCCTGAGCCCCACCGCCTATAGTTGGGGGATTGGGAGGGTGACACCAGCTCTGTGTTGGCCACCACCACTGGAGTCTCACTGGGTCACATGTACCCCAAATCCACTGGCTCTGAGCCAGCACAATAGCAGGAATTGCTCAAAGATTGCAGCCTTTTTGGCCCAGCTGCCTCAAGAATTTAGTCCAGGCCTCAGGCTGCTTTTTGTCAGCCGGTAGTAAGGCTAGCCAGAACTTGGGTTTCAGGACAGAAGACTTCCTTCTGGCCAGGCTGGTCTAAATGCTCCCTCTATGGGCACCAGCAGAATTCTGTTCCCCTGTGCCAGGGAGGCCCTGAGTGTCAATGCAAAGTCTCACAGGCACTTCACTCTCCCTCTCCCAGGCAGAGATTCTCTCTCCATTCAGTACGCTGGCATGGCACAGCCAGGGGATGGAGGAGGGGTGGCACAGGCAATGCAAGACTGTCTTTTCCGCCCTCTTCAGTCCTCTTTCCTTGATACAATGTTAAAACCAGGGAGTTTGCTCACCTGATTTTTGGTTCTTCTAAAGGTGCTTACTTGAGTGGACAGTTGTGAATTTGGTGTTTGTGCAGAGGGACGATGGCTGGAGGTTTCTGTTCAGCCATCTTGCTTTACCCCCTCTCAAGAAATAGACTTTAGATTCAGCATGAAATTTATGCTTCACTTTCTCTGCTTCAAACATGTAGCAATGATAAATAACATGGTTGTGTTTTTCTTAATGGATACTCGAATAAATAATAAACATTTTCATGAACTAGAAAGAGAAGAGAAGTACCAAAAAGTAAGCAGAGACCAGAAGCAGCTGGTATTTTCACCTCAAGGTCTGGATGCAGACAGGGATATAAGATGTTAGCTCCTGAGAGGACTCTAAGTGCCCCACACCAAACAGGGAATTAGAGACCAACTCTTTGCTTGGAGCCAGGGGCTGACAGGGGCCTCCTGTACTGCTGAGAAGACCCTCAGGAAACTGCTGCCCATAATTGCCTGGGGAGTTATTTTTGTACGATGAAATGTAGACCATTGTATGTTATATGAAGAGACGGTGATATATACTACATAAATACACACACATAAATATGTACAGATAAGAGAGGAAGATGGAGTTATGAAAAGTTTCTAAACTCATCTAATTGAAATCCCAGAAGAAGACACTAGAGAATGACAGAGATGTAATAATTAAAGAGATAATTGCTAAGAATTTTCTAAAAGCAATGATCTGATTCTTCAGATTATAAGTAGACTCCAAATATTGATCAGGATAAACAAAAATCAATCAAAACTTAGACACATTATATAGAAATACAGTCGTCCCTCAAAGATTGGTTTCAGGACCCTCAAATAAACCAAAATCCACACGTACTCAATTCTTGCAGTTGGCCCTATGGAACCTAAGTATAGGAAAAATTGGCCCTCCCTTCACATCCTGAGAGTATTGCATTTTCCCTCCGCAATTGGTTGAAAAAAAAATCCATGTATAAGTTGACCCACACCGTTTAAACCTGTGTTGTTCAAGGGTCAACTGCAGTAAAACATCAAGAAGAAACAAAAGCTGTCTTAAAAACTATCAAAGGAGAAAATACATTATCCAAATGGAAATAACAGACTGACAGCAGTTTTCTCATCAGCAAAAGAATCTAGAAGGCAATGGAGTTATATCTTCAAAGTGTTGAGGAAAATAACATTTAACCTAGAATTTTATACTGAGCCAAAGGATAACTCAGCGCATTTCCAGATTTTCAAAGCTAAGAAGTTTTGCCACTCACAGACCTGCATGAAACAACTATTAGAGGATGTACCTTAGAAGAAAAAAAGAAAATCTAGAAGGGAGTCATGAAAGAGAGAAACAAGTGTAAACACAAAAATTAACAAAATCTATCAGTACAATCAAATAATATTGGGTATAATGTTTTCTATTTAAAAAGGGAAAAAAACTTTACATAATATTAATGAGTGTTCTATATGTAGATAAAGCATGTTAAGTTCATTGTCATGAAAATCTGTGAACATTGTTTTAAAATTATGAT
>NW_012149063.1:2362674-2365220 GCF_000956105.1 Propithecus coquereli
TCTATCTGCAGAAATTCAGTTAAATAATAAGATTACATGGAAAGTGAGAGCTTTATACAATTTTGCAGCCATTGAGAGCAATTAACTCACCTTCAAACGTGGCGAAATTATTATTGTTTTGGATGACAGTGATGCCAATTGGTGGAAAGGAGAAAATCACAGAGGAATAGGACTCTACCCATCCAATTTTGTACCAACTAATTTAAACATACAATCTGAAGCAGCAGCTGTGGACAGATTGAATGTAATTGATGATAATGTGGAGGAAATTAAGAAATCAGTGCCTGAACATGTTTATATAGATGAGGATAAGATGGATAGAGCCCTGCAGGTACTCCAGAGGATAGATTCAGCAGATTCAAAACCAGACTCCCGAGACCTCTTGGACTGAGAAAATATCTACCAGCAAATCGGTCCAGTGACAGATGAAAAACTTGAAGAGATTCATAGGAAGGATTCAGAACTGTCTGAATTAAATGTAAAAGTCTTGGAAGCTCTGGAACTATGTAACAAATTGATGAACGAATCACCAGTATATTCACTCTATTCAAAGCTCCATCCTCCAGCACATTAGCCACCTCCATCATCTGGGGTTCTGATGCAGACATATCCAGTTCAACCACATGGTGGAAACTATGTGGGTCAAAGCATTCACCAAGTAACTGTTGCCCAGAGCTATAGCCTAGGACCAGGTCAAATTGGTCCACTGAGATCTCTGCCTCCAAATGTGAATTGCTCCGTACAACACAGCCTGCCCAAACTCCATATTTAAGCACTGGACAAGACACTGTTTCCGATCCTATTTACATGAACCAGAACTCTACCCTTCAATCAGCTACTAGTACAGCTGCTTACACACAGCAAGTGGGGATGTCTGTGGATATGTCATTTTATCAGAACACTACTTCCAATTTGCCACATGTGGCAAGCTTGCCCGTGGCAGTTCCAGCTCACTCAGTTGCACTGCAGCAAACAAATTACCATCAGCAGCCTCTCCTTTAGAAACAAACCAAGCATTTTCTTGAAAGCCTTCATAAGTGTATTAATCAACCCTTTTGATTATAACCTGAAAATATGGAAAGAAAACTTTTTTCCTCTCAACTCAAAAGGACCATGAATAAATAAAGCACAAAAACCTATCTTACTCTACAAGGCCATAAAAGGTTTTTTTTTCAGTCCAGTTTGTTTGAAGTCAGTCTTTCAATCAGAGGCAGCTTAAAGATGTTTCCAGTAAGTTGTGTCTTACTTTCAAATCTCTCTACATAAATCTGGACACCCAATAAGTAGCCTTATGATGCTAAACAGTATGAGATAGGGATGTAAAAATTTTACCTTAAGGCAACCACTGTTTCCCCCTAAAATGTCATGATAACAGCACTGAAGAACTTTGGATATTTTTCTCAGAGTTTCCCACACACTATTCTTTTAAAAGGCAAACATCTTTTTTGTGTAAGCGTTTAGCTTGCCAACATATTTCCTTTTGTCTCCTTAAACTACAGTTCCGTTTGCAGTATGGTCAGTTTTGCTTTCAGTGTTATGTTGAGTAATAATTAGCATATAATTGTCTACAGAAGCAGCAAAAACAATTAGGAAGGAACAAAAATGTGTTGTTATTAGCTATTAGCAGTGAAGACCATGTAAATGCAGATGTGTGATAAAGCATTTAGCCAATCCCCCGGTCATGCCAACAGTGGGCTAAGGAATGTCCCACAAAACATTTTCATCCCCTGGGGAAAAACATTTCCTTTCCTGGTATTTAGAATATTGCCATTAATGACCTTTTCAAGTGACTTTGGACATTCTCTAATGGCAATGTGGTCCATTCGTTTTTCTTCCTGCACTGTGGTGTGTGCAGAGATGCTGCATTTCCTTTTTATGGATTTTATGTCGATTTGAACCATTCCTAATAATTTAATGTGATATATACCAAGCATGAATAATTGTGTTTTTAGTGATGTGTTGGGTTTTTTGTGTTTGCTTTGAGAATGTGTTATTTCTTTAAAGGAGCAATTCAAGTATCATCGCAAAGCTGTCAGCATACCAAGCTGTTGAAAAAATTGGCCATTTCTTTCAGAGGTAATGCTTAGCCTGTGGAATAATAGTGGGTGATGACTTGATAGAAAGCAGTGGATTGACAGGAAGGCTAGGGAGGCAGTTTTTTGAAGCCTACATTTTAATTAGTTTATAGTGCTAATAGGGTCCGCGTACCGTGGGAGTTAGGTAGTAAACCAATAGGGATTGTTTTCTCTCCTAAAAATTTGCACACTACTTCATCGTCTACCTACTTTTTATATAACACAAAATAAAAAATGCAAATACATACGCATATAGATACATATAGATATTTTAGATGGGGGAAAAACAATGAGTTTTTAAAAAGTTACTTGCATGGAAGCAAGATTTCTATATTTGTTTTTTAAAGAAAACACTCTTTCTACTAAGAATCCATTTGAAGACGGTTCTGGAAATTTTGTCGTTTATCTACAGAAATTTGATTATAAGTATATTTCTTTTTCAAAGAGACTTTCTCCTGAAACAAAATAGTC
>NW_012149063.1:2366929-2368408 GCF_000956105.1 Propithecus coquereli
GAAAAATAGGAAAAGCTACCCAATTTATTTTATAAAGTAAGTATAATCTTGACATCAAACAAACAATAATGTTATAAAAAAGATTTATAACTTTAGAAAACAGATGTTTACAATGTTAAATAGGATATGTTAAATATAAATCAGCAGTTTATTAAAAAATAATGAAGCAACGTTGATCACAGGAATGCAATGATTATGTAAGGTAAACAAATGTGTTCATTTTCATAAGTGCGGAAAAAGTATTCAATAAAAAGTAATATCCATTTCTGATTTTTGAAAGCCTATAAAATAAGAAAAATCATTATTTTGCAACCTCAGTGAATAAACTTTGGGTAATGGTCAGCAACAAATACTAAAACCACTCATTGAAATACTGGCAAAGATTAACATCCAGTAGTACAAAGTGTTTTGAAGATGCAGAGGAAACATTCCTATCCCGCACAGCTAACGAGAATGCAAATTGCCCCGGCTCGGTGGCTCGCCGGGGTCCTAGCGATGGAAAGGTGGCCACAGCGGCCGCCTGACCCCTGCGGCGGTATGGGACGGGGTCCGCCGCCTTCTCCGGGAGGGCAGCGGCGACAAAGGCGGGCGCGGCCGGAGGGACGTCGCCCCGGGGAACGGGAGAGTTTGGGGCGGAGCGCGGACTCGGAGGCGACCTGTCAGGCGGAAGCCGGGCAGGTGCGGGGGCGGAAGTGCAGGGACAGCGACCGAAAAGGAGCCGTCTAGGAAACCACGGCTGCGGGTGACCCAGTAAGGAGCAGCTACTGAGCTTCAGCCAGACCGCAATGACTTGGGCCCGGGCGCCAGTGCGATGCCTTTGTTCACCGCCAACCCCCTCAAGCAAGACGTGGAAAAAGCCACGAATGAGTACAACACTACAGAAGATTGGAGGCTTATTATGGACATGTGTGACAAAGTTGGAAGCACTCCTTAATGGAGCAAAAGATTGCTTCAAAGCCATAATGAAAAGGGTAAATCATAAGGTTCCTCATGTTGCTCTGCAGGCATTAACTCTTCTTGGGGCTTGTGTGGCAAACTGTGGAAAGATATTTCATTTAGAAGTATGTTCCCGAAATTGGTATTAACTGGTCAACACATAAGTGCACATATAAGAATAACATCTATTGGATGTCTGGCAGGGGGAAGGGGGGAAGAGGGTGGATGGGACGGGTATATGCATACACAAAGAGTGCGATGCGCACCATCCAGGGGATGGACATGCTTGAAGCTCGGCCTTGGGCGGGGGGAGGGGGCAAGGGCAACATACATAACCTAAACATCTGTACCCCCATAATATGCTGAAATAAAAAAAAAGATGTGTTCCTGTGATTTTGCAACAGAAATACCTGCTGTGATTAAAAATAAGGCTTATCCAAAAGTATCCTAAAGTATTTTCAGTGAAAAACTGAAAGCTTTAATGGTGGAGTGGTCAGAAGAATTTCAGAAGGACCCTCAGTTTATCTTTTGTTGTTGTTGTTG
>NW_012149063.1:2375949-2376707 GCF_000956105.1 Propithecus coquereli
ATGAACCAATATTGATACATTGTTAGTGTATAATTTATTCAAATTCCCTTAGTTTTCACCTAATTCCTTTTTCTGTTCCAGTATCCCATCTAGGATACAAAATTTACCACATTACATTAAGTTGTCATATCTCCTTAAGCAACTTTTGGCTGTGACGATTTGGCATCCTCTCCTTGTTTTCAATGACTTTGAGAATTTCGTCAAATATTGATCACTTATTTTGTAGAATGTTCCATAACTGGGATTTGTCTGATGTCTTTCTCATGATTAGGCAAGGGTTATATATTAATACGATGATTTAAATTTCACGGTCCAAAACCGCAATTAGTTTTGCACCAACCTAATATTTGGGGAGGAAGATCACAGAAATAAAGTACCTTTCTTGTTATATCGTCTCAAGGATACATATTATCAACATGATTTATAAAAATAAATTTTAAAAATTAAAATATTAAAAAGTAGTTATAAATATTACTTAAATAGTTTATGAGGTCAAAGAATACTAAAAAAATCAGATTAAAAATTCTTTTATTCAACAACAATATTTGTTCACTAAAATAGCAATACATTGAGAGACTGTAATATATAGCAATACATTCAGAGACTGGTTACATAATTTTTGAGGTTTTAACCAAGATTTTTTTTTGAAAAAGCAAAGACACTCTTTAATAATGAGAAAATAATAAAATGCCATTTAACCACAGTTGTGATATTTCATTTCCTAAGGGGAGTGCGACAGGAGAGCCTCGATCCAAGCC
>NW_012149063.1:2376913-2382125 GCF_000956105.1 Propithecus coquereli
TCTCACTCTTGCTCAGGCTGGTCTCGAACTCCTGAGCTCAAACGATCCGCCCACCTCGGCCTCCCAGAGTGCTAGGATTACAGGCGTGAGCCACAAAATACGACATTTTAAAGATTCAGTGCCCAACTGTTTTTTTTCCTGGCTTAACTCTCCATTTAAAAAGATCTCTTTCCACAGATATGCAAATATTTAGCAGTATTTAGAAGACAGTGGTGTAAGGTCTTGCCCAAGAACTTTGGAATCTCACAGATCCTAATGCTGTCTATTGCTTCACTCTGTGTAGCTGGATGTGCTTTTTCAACCGCTCTCCAGGTCCTGATTTCTCCATCTTTCATGCCAGAGAGTGGTGGTGATGGTGGTAACATCCACCTTGCAGGATTGGTGTGAAAATGAAATGAAACTGCGTCTGTACAGCAGCTAGCACGAAGGGAGAAAGCAGCTAAAGTTCCCTTGCCCTTTAAGCTTAGAGATCAAATCCCTGCTGTCTGATACCCCACCTGCCCACCCTTCCAGGGTTATCTGTAGTAACCTGCCCTCCACTGAGCCCAGGGGAATACTGATCCACCAAGCTATTCTCTTTACTTTCCTTCTCTGGCTCCCTGGCAAGTCCATACATTAGGTTCCACTTGCTTGCATTTTGCTTCTTTCTGAACACCCTTACCAATGATTTTTGTGATTTTTCAGGATCTTTCAGAAAAATCTATCTTCCAATAAACTTAAAGGAATGTAGGAGTTAAAAGTAGAAAACTGAGATTTCTAAGCGCTGCTTGGCAGACTTTGGCCACCTAACCATAGAATCCCCCAAGAATTCTTAATCGCCCACACCAACACCAGTGTCCCTCTCTGCTAAATGACATGTGGTCTATAACCTGCACACGACATGTGCTTCTGTTTAACTATCCAAGGTTGAAGTTTTCTTTTGATAAAATGTGTAATCTTATCAACACAGACATACGCATTAGAGGACAGTCTCCTGACCATTACTGGTAAACACATCAAAGATTTTCTACTTTAGAACATTAACAACAGCGTTCTGGAAGACCACTGTGGGGGCGGAGTGGGTGGGGCAGACAGAAGCATCTGGATGGGTTGCCTAAGAGAACCTGGGTCATTGACAGACTTCAAAAAGGGGGCTGTAAGAACAGTACCACAAAGGGCTCGAGGTTGTCAAGGAGGAGATACAGTGTTCTAGAAGTCATGTCAGAAGCAAATCAAATATCCTGAGAGTACAAAATGTCGGTGCCCACCACTGGCCAGCACACCAAGGCTGCTGGTGTGACTCGGTGGAGACGCCAGCCCGGAGCAGCAAAGGAATGGGCTGACCGTCACCAACGGCCGGATCCACACCGGTGATAACTGGCTATTGGTCTCACGGGAGAGTTGACGAAAAAGAAAAGAAAAGAAAACTAAAGAAAAAGAAATATGTCATTGCTGAGAAAAGGCCTCTCAGGAGCTGGAATCCTTCTGGGCTGAAGGAGACTACTACAGTCCTATTTTTGTAAATACAGTTTTATTGGAACAAAATCACACCCATTTGTTTTCTAGTCTTTGCTTTTGTGCTACAACAGCAGAATTGAGTAGCTGTGATACAGACTCCATGGCCCTTTCTCTCCCCAGTGCCCAAGATATTTCTGTCTAGTTCTTTACAGAAAATGCTGATCCCTGTACTGTGAGGTCAGTCCAGGACAGCCTGAAGCCCAGGAAGAAATCTTTGGGGACCTGATTTACCCAACCTGAAAGTCATGTGGAGCACCAGCCTCCCAACCAGTCCTCCCCTCAGGGAGCTTATGGTGTGGCAGGAGAGGTACATGGTGCCTAAGAAATGACAAGCAGAATGGCTGTGAGTAAAGGGGAGGCATGGGCTTGTCCCGGGCCCCTAGCTGAGGACCTGCCTCGTCTGGAAAGCTGGGAAGGCTGTGACGTGAGCACTTGGCATGAGACCTCGAAGGTGTGAGCAAGTTAGCCAAAGGAAGAGAAGCGGGAAGAGTATTCCAGGCAGGGAAGAGCACACGCAAAGCCCAGACCTGAGAGTCGGGACAGCAGGGCGGAGGGCTGAGGACGACCAGTGAGTCGGGGAGGGTGGATGGGGAAACTCTGACACGGGCCCCATCCGCCCATCCACCCTTGATTCCTCGGGGCTTTGTGATCCTAACACTGGGGACCTGGGACCCTATCCCCAGGGCAATGGGAAGCTAATAGAGGCTTTTAGATGAGAAAAGAATATGATCAAATTTACACTTAAAAAGCAATTACTCTGATAAGCCTTGGGACTTGGGAGCCCACAGCCAGATAGACTAGGAACTCGGTTTGGGAAGGACAGAAACCCCACCAGACCAAGCAGCAGAGCACCCTGGTTTATCAAGGCCAGGATAGGTTCTAGGTTTTGCACTTTCTCTGGGGAAATGTGTTCTGCTTTCCATTTAATTTTCTCCCAAATACTATTTTTGAAACACATTGATCTTGTCTAGAATTCAGGAGGAAGAGGTGTTTCCACATCCAGGCCAAGGTGGTAAGAAGAATTAAATGCCCTAAGAGCCCTTGAAGAGCTTGGGACAGCAAGGGGAGCCAGGCGGGGCTCAGGAGTGGAGAGGCCTCCCCGGACCCCCACATCACACTGGGAATATTCGGAGCATGTGGGGGTCCCTCCATGGCTTTTCTCTTGTGAAGTCTTGCACTTTAGTTATCATCAAACCCAACAGATGATTTCTTTCTCCCAAAATCATCAGAGGAGGAAAAAGATATTAATTTATGCTAAGAAGTAAGAAAAATGGAACAGCATTTCCTCACAGATAAGCCCGTTGTGGGTTGATGGTGTGTGTCAACGCTGTGGGAGACCCTGTGGGGAGGAGAGGACAGAATCAAGGGGGCCCCTACAGCCCTGAGGGCTGTGGCCAGTGGGGAAGGGACATAAATACATGGGGATCCTCACTGGACATGAGAGGGTCCTTTCTTCACTGTCACAGCTGAGACAGAGGATCAAAGAACTGCTTATGAAGAAAATAGAATTTAACTCCAAAGTGAAACACCACAGCTATTCTTTGTCTTTAAATGTATAGTTCTTTCAACTTCACAAAGCAAAGCATTAACTCCAATTGAGTTCTGCAATGAAACTCGTGACATCTTTTAAAAACCACAGAATGGGCAACATTTTTCCTAAATAACTTCCTAGTCCACTTTCAGCATTCGGTAACAAACATCTGTCACCATTACTCTTGGTACTAGGACACACAAATTATCAAGGGCCTTACAATCTAGTCTAGGGAGCGGCCTGTAAGTAGCAGCTCCTGGGCAGTGAAATGGGGGTTCAGAGATAACCACAGAGCTGCAGCGTGCACAAGGAACCGAGTGTGCGGAGGGGAGCAGGGAGGGGTGTGGCTGCATGTAGAAAAGAACAACTATTCACCAACAGCCCGTAAACAAGTTATCACTTTAAACATCTACGAATCACCACTATTAGACCCTAACATTAAAAAGTTTTAGGTACAACCATTATAATTTGTCTCTAGCATGTCTAGAAAGCTATGCCTCCCTCAAAACATTTAGAAATACTGCCTTTTTTTATTCCTAGTATTACATGTGAATGACATTTGATCTCTGCGCTCATGCCATTAGCAACATGGGATTCCCGCAGGCTTTGAGAAACCTAAAAACTGAAATTAGATTCTAGAAACACAATTTTCTCCCTTTAAACATGCATCCAGTGCTCATAATTTTAATATCTGTATTCTTGAAAACTAAGAGAATGAAGAAATGAATATGGTGCTGGAGAAAAGATAAAGTCGGTGCAGTCCTGTATGTAAAAAGAAAATCAAAATCTCAGGGCCACCCCCCCCACCAATTCCTTATGCAAAAGTGAAGGTGAAGGCCTCAGGCACTTGTGAAGAGCTGGCCCCACTGATCATTCATTAAGGAAATTTCTTGCACTCCTCCCATAAAAGGACATACAAATTACACCTATGTCTAGCACCTAAAACTAAAGTCTGATTCCACACTAATAATGAATTGCAAGTTTATTTTTACAGATAACAGAAAGGTAACAGAACTGTAGACACAGAATTGAACATTCTTCCATCTACCCAGGGACATCCACTTCCCTTTTTCTCTTCTCACATTCTCCCCATTTCATGTAAAATGTACATTTCCTGGACTTCACAAGAATGTAACAATTTTACCTCATCAGAAACCCCTCACCCTTTCTTTTTCCTTCTCTCTCTATGCCTTTAAAATGCTCAAGGTTCCAACTTCCCCTTCAGAAAAACAGCCACAGCTTTGTGTATGGTTCTGGGCATGTCCTCAACTTTGACTTAATAAATCTTTGTTGACTGAGATTTTTGCCTCAGTCACTTATTTGGGTTGACATGTATTAAACCAGCCTTCTGGAGTAGATTTTGTGATTATCAGTGCAAACAGAACTGTGCTTTCATAAAGGCAAGATAAAAAAAGAAACACACTGGTATTTTTACTTTGGGCAGATTATTCAATCTATTCACCCATTTGCACCGCACACCCACGACAACACACACACACACTCAAGAGACTTAACGTATAAAATAGCATTGTTATCAATGTGACAGCAACCAAGAGTCATGTGTATTGTATGCAATATTATGAACTCATTAATGTATTTTGTAAGTTTCTATCCAAACTTTGCAGCATTGTTTATCACACAACAGGCCAGTCTTTGGTAATTCAGAAACACAACACCCTGAAAACTAAGACTTAAAGGGACTAGGGAATGGACTTGCAGAACATAGTCCTCAAATGCTATAGACAGGTACAAGTCACTTACCTGTGGACGTGAATTTGAGGAAGCCAGAAGAAACTGTGGACTCTGCTGTGGAGAGTCAAAGGGCTTTACAACCTTTTCCAACTTCAGTTTTCATCATTCTAAAGTGTTGAGCAGAATTCAAGCTTTGTCCAGAACATTGTCTATTTGCTTAAGAGTCAATGCCCTGAAGGCCAGCCTAAGCACAGTTCAGTGACATCTGAGGGACATACTCAAAACAATAACCTGTGAACTCAGATGAATTCAGATGTAGAAAAATTAATTTTATGCTTCGTTTGGAACCAGAGAAGACCCCACATAGCAAAAACAATTCTAGGCAAAAAAAACAAAATGGGAGGTATCAACTTACCAGACTTCAAACTTTATTATAAGGCTGTAGTAATCAAAACAGCTTGGTACTGGCACAAAAATAGAGCCATTGACCAG
>NW_012149063.1:2383555-2386526 GCF_000956105.1 Propithecus coquereli
GGAGGGAGGTCAGACATGCCTCATCATGAGCCCCCCGCCCACCGTCTTGGAGACATCCTTTGTAACCTATTAATAGATCTAAGGGTATGCAAGACAAACCTGGAGGTGCTCAATTTATGCAACATATATATGTCTGGTGGCTTGTCTCTGATTAACAGACCTCCTTATCTTAAAACATTCCAAGCCTTTAGACAAAGCTTCATGTCTTTAACCAATTACAAGTCAAAGATCTTTAAATCCACCTATAATCTGTAAGTCCCCCCTTTGAGGGGACTTTGAGATGGCCCACCTTTTAGGGCCAAACAAATGTATGCCTTCCACATATTGATTGATGACTTTACCTGTAACCCCTGTCTCCCTGAAATATATAAAACCAAACTGTAACCCAGCCACACCGAGTCCACTTGCTCAAGATTTCTTGGACATGGTTCCGGGTCTTGGACCTCAAATTTGACTCAGAATAAATCTCTTTAAAATTATGTTACAGAGTTTGGCTTCCTTTCCGTTGACAAACCCCAACACAGAGTGTACTCCGGAAACCCTCTGAGGATGGCAACAGGCTTTAGAAAGTGCTGAGTCATTTTGGAAGGAGAGACAAAATAAGCACGGCCTGCCCTGGGAGCCCTGGGATTCTGGCTATGCCCAACTCTTCTATTCACAGCCCCTTAGTTTTGAAAAGTTACTTAAAAACATAACAAGACAAAAAATGCCTTTAAGTTTTCCCCCTCAATATAAAAGATGACTCTCGGAAAATCCTCAGTTGCAGGGCCTGATGTTCCTGTCCTAGCCCTAGAGTTTTGTGGAGACAAATAACCTGAAAGAATGCCCGAAATAGCCTTTGCTCAAAACTCTAAGTGCATAGGTGACCCTTGAACTCTGGCCTGAACAGTCAATGAACTCAGACTCTGCCCACCAGATGAAGCTCTGTAGGAGCAGAGATTAACAATTTTTGTTAAAGTTCCAAATGAACAGAATCCCAAATGAAAATAAGCACAGAGAGCTTCTCCAATGGCTTTGTGCTACTTACATCTCTTCCTCTTCCTTCTTGTTAATCTTTACATTTTTGTCCAAATGCTCTTATGTTTTCTCTCTCTCCTTGCCTGAGCTAACCCTTTCCTAAGTGCACCTCGCTATGGCCTTCAGCCACGAATAATAACAGCTAACATTGGTCAAGCCCTTGTTAGGTGCCTGACCCATTTGTAAAGTTTCATTTGTATCACCCTATTTGGGCTTCTCAAGAGTTTTAGGAGTTACACGCTATCATCAGCATTTCCATTTTACAGTTGGGGAAGCTGAGGCACAGGGAGATTAGATAATCCACCCAAAGTGTTACAACTAGTAGGTATAAAGCGACAGACAGGTCTATGCTAACCTTCCACCCTGTGCTTGAAGTGCAGTTGACAGGCCAGTGCTTCTCAGTTTGCAAAAAATAAACTGTAAGATCAAATTTTCTCAATTTTCTGTTTCTCTGCCATACATTTTCCTTTAAATTTCAGCATCCACTACGTTTTCTCTACTGGAGTCTACGTATAAGATGGTTTATGACTTAGCTTTTTATGACATAGCTTATAAAGCTAAAGATTATAACATATAATTTTGTATGTACTATATTTATATGTTAAAATCTCAATATATCAAGGTCAGTAAAGAAAAGCAAGATTTCTAGATGTTTCCCTAGAAGCCCTGGGAATGGGTTGACTTCTGAGGTGACATAAATGTTATAATATTAGGTTTGGCACCAATTAGGACCCTGGAAAAAAACTTTGCTTCACACAAAACCAAAAAGGCAGCAGAGCTGTGGGGTAGTAGCTTTCATTGGGAAATGATTCTCAATAGAATTTTGATACCTTTGTTGTGTTGAAGTTATTGACAACAGCTGAATTAAAAATGCTCAGGAGAAAACTGTCAACTCTGAACCAGATATGAGCTGCTCAGAGGTTCTAGGATCCTAAGACTTCCCTTCTGGTAGCATGTAGACTAGGGGAAGGTAAGCATGGCATTTTAGAGCTACAAACAACTTGAAGATATATTTCATCCAATAACTTCATCTTACGGCTGAGAAAAGTGAAGACAGAGCAGTGACATCTCCAGAGCCCCTGGAGGGTTTATGTTGTCTTCCTCTGCCCCTTCACCCTGGTCCCCAGGCACACCTGGGCAGCGTGAATACTGAGTTGACCATTCCTAATTCACTTCAACAGTAGGTTAGTCTTCTTTATGGTTCATAGTCTGAAAACAGGTAGGGTTGTGGTCCCTATAGTCATCCCATTAAAATATCAACTCTGTTTTGAGTGCTTATGTGCCAAACACTGTTCTCACCTCTGGGATACAGCATGAGTAAGACAGATGAGAATCCTGCCCTCAGGAATCTTATCTTCTGGATGAGGGGGAGTGGGTAGAGAAGAAACAAATAAGTAAAACATATGTCAGTGATAAATGATACGGAGAAAAGCATTGCAGGAAAGGGATATGATAGGGAGTGTGCATGAGTGTGTGTAAGTATGTGGGGGCAGGAAGACATCGCCATCGTAAATCAGGTGATCAGAGAAGGGCTCATGGAGAAGGTGGCATATGAGGAATGACCTGAGCAAGGTGAGGGTATCTGGGGGAGCAGCAAGTACAAAAGCCCTGGGGACAGGAGCACAGCTGGTATGTTTAAGGAACAAGGAAGTCAATGTAGCTGGAGTGGATTAAGCAAGAGGGAAAGTAGATGCAGATGGCATCATAGTGGTGGGAACTGGGGAGAGGCATGACCTCGTAAGGCAGTGGTCCTCCAAGTGTGATTATGGGACCAGCAGCGTCACCATTATCTGTTAGAAGTGTGTATTCTTGGGCCTCACCCAAGACCTACAGAATCAGAAACTCTAGGATTTGGGCCAGATAAGCTACAGCTTGAGAACCACTATTAGCAGGCCTTAGAGGTCACTGTAGACCAATTTGGACCATGTTTTAAAATCAGAAAAAATGCCTCAGA
>NW_012149063.1:2397866-2398289 GCF_000956105.1 Propithecus coquereli
TTTTTTTTTGAGACAGAGTCTTGCTCTGTCACCTGGGCTACAGTGCCGTGGCATCAGCCTAGCTCACAGCAACCTCAAACTCCTGGGCTCAAGCAATGCTACTGCCTCAGCCTCCCAAGTAGCTGGGAATACAGGCATACACCACCATGCCCGGCTAATTTTTTCTATTATTAGTAGAGACGGGGTCTCACTCTTGCTCAAGCTGGTCTCAAACTCCTGAGCTCAAGTGATTGTCCCACCTCAGCCTTCCAGAGTGCTAGGATTACAGGCGTGAGCCACTTCACCTTGCCCTTCTTAAAATTCTTTACGAATTGCCTTAATATACCTCGTCTGGCAGTCACCGTTTGCTATTAGTACTTTTTTCCTTACTAACAAAACCCTAAGTCTGTACAGGTTTAGGGCAGACATACATTCTGGAAGGTG
>NW_012149063.1:2398339-2400395 GCF_000956105.1 Propithecus coquereli
GTTTGATTTTTTCTTGTTGATTTTTTTGAGTTCTAGATAGACTCTGATTATCAGCCCTTTATCAAATGTGTAGACAGCAAATATTTTCTCCCATTCCATGGGCTGTCTATTCTCTCTAATGATAGTTTCCTTCGCAGTGCAGAGGTTTTTTAATTTGATCAGATCCCATTTATTTATTTTTGTTGCTGCGGCGATTGCTTTGGGGTTCTTCTTTAAGAATTCCTTGCCTAGGCCAATGTCCGATAGGGTCTTCCCAACATCTTCTTTTAGAATTCTTAAGGTTTCATGCCTTAAGTTTAAGTTTGTTATCCATCTTGAATTGATTTTTGTGAGAGGTCAGAGGTGGGGATCTAGTTTCATTTTTCTGCATGTAGCTATCCAGTTTTCTCAGCACCATTTGTTGAAAAGAGATTCTTTTCCCCAGTGTATATTTTTGTCAGCTTTGCCAAAGATTAGATTACCATATGTGGATGGTTTCATCTCTGGATTCTCAGTCCTGTTCCAGAAGTCAATGTCTCTGTTCTTGTGCCAGTACCATGCTATTTTAGTTACTATAGCCTGGAATTCTGCCAACAGTTGTTTTAAAAACATATTGAGGTTTTAGGCACTATAGAAGAGACAAAAGAAGTTGCCATTGCTTTATTCTTTGAATTCTTCAAAAACTAATAATTGAGCATCTTCTATTTGCAAGTTGCTATGCCAGGTGTTACGCTGGTTCCCAAGTTGTACATATTACAGCTCATGTCCTTGAGAGGATTTAAACCTTAAAGGGAAGATAAATCTTAGCACATAAAGCAAGTAAGAGTAAAACAAGATAGAACAAATGTTGCAATACTCAATGCAGATCTTAAGTATTAAAAAAAAATGACACATTAGCGTGGACAGGTGTCATCAGAGGATGATTCTTGGAGGCGGGAGGATTTGAGTTATACCTCCAAGTACGAGAAGGACCAGGGCATAAATACAGTGTGAGCGAGTCTGTAGAACACACATGGGCAGCATTGAAAAGTGCAAGATGGCGACCGAGTGAAGAGGCTGGCTGTTGGCAAACAGTAGCAGGTAAGTGTGCTTAGGTAGGTGAAGACAGGCAAGGAGGGCTTTCAGTGCTGGTAGGCCAAGTTCACACAGTCTGAGATTGGAGCTTCAGCCCAGGGCCAGGCAGGGCCGATGGTGGTAAAGCAGAGGCACAGGATGGGGGTGGCTTAGGCAGGACGTCTTGCACGTGTACACCAAACACAAACTCCTTTTACTCGGTTATTAGCACCCAGAAAAACAACATAACGTGTGAAAAGGCAGCATGAGTCAGTTATCACAATATAAGTGGCTGTGTTTTTTTTTGTGGCGTGGAGAGTAGCAGAGAGAAAAATGTCTAGATTAGAACTTCCTTGGTAGATTTTGTGTTTTAAAGCAAGCTGAGTGGAAGGGTACAATTCCTGTCATTTAGTTCACTGCAGAGGGAAGCAGAAGGGTATAGTGAAAAGAACATGGGTTTATGAAGTCACAAAAGAACTGGCTTCGTGTCCTGGTTCTGCCACTCACTTGCTAGCTGATTTAGTTAAGGTAGTGATACTTTCTAATTATTTCTCCCTCACACTAAGTCCAACAGACCTTGAGAAAGGGGAAGTGGGTGGCAGGGAAGGGTGCTCCCTCTGTTCCATGTAGTCATTCAGGGACCCAGGCTGACAGAAGATCTGCCATCCTCAACCTGTGGCTTTCGAAACCTCCTTGGACACTGACATCTAGCCATCCCACAGGGGAAGAGAAAATATGGACTATTGTGTGTGAACAGTTTCCATGGTCCAACCTCGGAAGTGGCATTCCTTCCTTCTGCCCATATTCTCTTGGGCAGGACTCTGTCACATGGCCACACCTAACTGCAAGAAAGACTGGGAAATGACATCTGGCTCCGTGCCCAGGAGGTTTGGTTCAAAGCTAGCCAATCTCAACAAATGGGCTTTGGAAGCACAAAGATTTGAGTTCACTTACTAGCTATGTGACTTTGGGCAAGTTATTTAATCTCCATTAGCCTCAATTTCTTCATCTGTAAAATAGAAGT
>NW_012149063.1:2401392-2403909 GCF_000956105.1 Propithecus coquereli
GACATGTAAAAAAGACTAGAAGTATGTAAAATATAAAAGTGATTACCTATAGCAAATAAAAATGTGAACATGGGTGATTTTTATTTTCTTCCTGGTACTTTTCTGCATCTTCTAAATTATATACAATAAGAATAAACTATTTGGGGGAAATATACAAGTTATTAAATAAAAATGATAAAGAATATGCCAAAAGGTAATGCCTATAAGGATGCTTAATAAAATTTATACTAGTAACGATTTTTAAAAATATATTTAGAGCATCTGGGTGTTCTCCAAATATTAGCTGTGGTTCAATCATTACTTTTCTGCCTGGAAGGCTCTGACTTCTGCAGACAGAATGGGGCCCTCCTCTGGACATCACAGGCAAAGTTTCTGTATCTTCAAAGCCTTTGTCTGCATTACAATCCTGGTTTATCCTAAGGCAAACCAATCGAGCGTGGTGCCTGACTGCTCGGTGGTGTAGCCTAACGATCCTAAACCTAGAGGTAGATCCATCCCATGCCAACCTTCCACCCCTGGGCCCACTTCTACCAAAAGCCAGTTCTCATCTGAGCAGTCTTGGGGATCCCCTTGGGCTCAGAGCACAGTGTGTTCAAATCCTACACCACATCTGGGCAAGGCTCCTGGAACTTCTCCAGGTCCCACCGGTTTGCACTCAGAATAAAGCAGCGGACGCATACCACACTTCATTATGGTCTTTAAATCATGCTTCCTTTAAGATGATCTTGAGGACAAATGTTAGAAATAGTGAGAGCTGAGTAGCCTCAATATATTTTTAGATGTTTTATGCTTCCACTGTAGAATTACTAGCACCAAATAAGGCTGTTTAATTACAATCTTAGCAAGTTGTCCTTTATAATTATCTAAATAAAATACATTGATCTCCAAGCTATATATCATCTTCAGCACTCAGTATGCAGTCAGATTTCTATTTTTCTTTTCCCCCTCTAACGAGGAAAACCAACATAAAAATAGAGACTCCATTCACGAGCACATTTTCCCTCATATTTTTGAGTGTAGTAGTTCTCATCTTTCCTTGAAGGCTCATCGTTGTGCATAAAGTTATAAAAAGTATGAGGGGACATCAGTGATTGCAGAATGGAAAGGAATCGGTGAAATACACAAAGAAGAGCAGAATCAGAGAGAATTCTGTTACAGAACCAAAGTCCTAAATAAGTAGTTGTGCCTACAGTGTTGAATACTCATTTGAACTGTCAGATGAATTTGTTTATTACTGGAGAGGGGCACATCCGCCTGAGGCTTTGGGCAGATTGGGTTTTCAATCTTGGCTTTAACCAGGACTCCTCCCTTCTCAAAGTGCTATATCAGGCTTGGAAACTCTTCTTTTGTTGAGGTGGAAGAGGAGGTGGTAAGAAGTGTGCTTGTCAAGCATAGCTCACAGTGACCTATGCCAAGTGGTTATAAATAAGGTGTGGGTGCATCTACTGCTCCCTAGCTCAAAGCAAGGCCACTCATACTGAATGTAACATACCTAGGTAATAAGGAACCAGTTTTACCAAATTAGTCAAACATGTCTTTGCATAACAATCTAATATCCTCATGAAATCAAGATCCTGTTTTCTGTATAAGGGTTTCAATCCAGGGAGATGTTGGTAAACTAATATTTTTAGCTTTGAAGGGGAAAAATAACTGAAGGCAGACACATTATTTTTATTGCTATGTTGTAAATGGCTGTTCAGGGCTTCCCAGTTCCACCCTTACTGTCTCTGGGTGCCTCCTTAAGACACCAGGAACCTTCGATTGTGAAACACTGCTCTCAAGCAGTGAGCCAGCTAGACCTGAGTCACTAATGCTTTGCTTCTCACTGACACTTGTCTAGGCACACATTTGAGAAGGTCACAATTTTAAACAACAGTGGCTAAGAGCAGTTAACTATTGGGACCCCGGTCTTGAGCACCAAACCTCAAACTGAGGTAGGACAAAATAAAGGTCTTGCATCCAAGTCCAACCTGCATCTGACTCTGATAGACATGTTGAGGTGGTCGCCATGACACTAGGGACCCTCTCCCAATTCAGGAGTTTCAGCAGATCCCGTGTCAGAGTCCACACGTCCCTCCCCCAGGGTGCTGCCAGGCATCCTTACCTTTAGACTACAGCCCACTCCACACTAGCTGACTTGCCACATACTCACAAGACTCTTTGTTGAGTATGGTAGAGTGGTCGCCTGCATTCTCAGGAATTCCTTTCAGGACCTCACATGTCCCTTATGGACATGTGCTAATGACAGCCACTAGTTCTTTTTTTCCTTCTTGATTGTCGTATATGTCTTTATTTTTAGTACACCTCGGTGTGTGTGTGGATGTAGATATAGGTATAGACAGATATCAAGTCAGATGGCAAGAAATTATCTCTTTCTGCTTCTTTGCCACACAATGTTTACCGCATGGTGCTTACCAATGACAAATTCCATAGCCACAACCTCACCAATAACAATGTATGCTTGACAGGCTCCAGGCTAGTGCTTTATACATGTTAATTTATTTCATCTCTCCAAGG
>NW_012149063.1:2407489-2408731 GCF_000956105.1 Propithecus coquereli
ATTGGGTCTGGAACTCAGCAAGTAACTCTGGACTAGGGGTATTAATTTTGGATTCATTGGAGTATCTACAGTATTTATGGTCTTGGGAGAATATAAAATCTCCTAGGAGAGTATAGCATGAGAAGAAATTCTACAGTTGATCCCCGAAGGACTCCATCATTTAGGACTGGGCCAAAGGAGGGGTAATCAGCAAAGGAGACTAAAAACTGGCTCCTAGAAAAGTAGAATGAAAACCCAAAGAGTTTCTAGAAATGAATTCTGTAAGGTAAGGTTTTTAGATAGTCTATTTTTTCAGCATACCAGAGAGCCAGACATTGAGACAGGAAAAAAAAAAAAAATCCACCATTGTCCTTCACATCATCAAAGGAGGATGTATGCTGGACAGTAGAGCTTAAATTAATAGTATTTGGATCAATCTGCTATCCAATTGGAGGTATACAAAAGAAATTTAAACATCATCCAAATGGCTTGGTAACATCAGTGAAAATGGCAGAGTAGGGACCTCAAGGGGCCTGTGCCTCCCCATAAACACCAAAAAAATCTGAGATCATCCTCATCGAAACTCTAGAAGATAGGAAAAATTTTACAGCAACCAAGAGAAGATTTAGCCAGGACAATGATCACTAGGACATAGTAAGAGAACTTTGTGGAATTTTAACTCACCCTTGCCCCCCCACCTCCCTGGTGTGACAATGGCCTTGAACTTAGTAGCCTGTCCCAGTGTGAAAACATGGTCCTGAAGGGAATGGAAAAAACCATCTTCCCAAACATGTGTTTTGACCTGTCAAGAACTGATATAATGGTCCTGCCTTTATATTGCCTAACCTGGAACTCCCTCAGGGTGGAGGTCACTCCTCAAAAACATTCAAAGGCAAATGAACAAGCTGCTGCCACCTGAGACAAAAATCAAGAATTAAGGTAAACAATAGACATTACAAAAGCTGGATAGGAAAAACTGGGGAGTGAAATTCTTTGGGAAATAAGGGCTTCAAAAAGTTCCACTACGAAATCTAGAAAGCCACGTGCAAGCCCAAGGCAGGATGGTTGCTCAGAGGAGACCAGAGAAGACCACAAGCTTTCACTTTTAGCTGATCTAGAGGCTCAGCGTAGGCAAGTGAAGACTAATTCACAGTTGTAAATGGCCTCACTAAGCATTGAGGGGTGTCCAACACAGAGCCTCTGGAAAGACCTGGAGACTATTTTTTTTTTTATCTTTCTTTCTCTCTTTCTTTCTTTCTTCTT
>NW_012149063.1:2408781-2411376 GCF_000956105.1 Propithecus coquereli
GTTCAGTGATATAGAAGAAGAAGCTCTGCTGTGGTCCTTCTGGGAAATAGTTTTTTTCCTGATGAAAAGATGGAGTTTTAACAAGAGAAATTCTTTTGCCCTTATATTTTCACCTGTTTTCAACACTCACGTGTGCAAATGTGATATCAAGAGATGCAACAACCATAAGGTGACACACCAAACAATGAAGACTCACATACTGAGGATGGCAGGGTAGAAAGATAAAAAGAACCTGGGCCTTCAAGTTATGACTGAACCACTGACTCAATCCTGAAACCAAATACCACCTGATTTTATGTAATGTGAAATAATTACTTTTATTACTTAAGCTATCATTACTGATAATCTTTCATATACAGCTGAATATATGCCAACTGATATCCCTTAATTCCTAGATAGCTTCAGAAATCACATTGCATTATTACTTTGCAAGGAGGCATAGGCAAACACACACACACACACACACACAATTTCATATCTTCTGAAGATTTTGTCATAGAGAATTTAGAAAATGACACATGAAGTATGAAAAGCAAAATAGGAAGTCCAACTAAGGAAACCAAGAAAAGGAACAAACAGTCCGACTAAGTGACTCTTGAATGACTCATCTCAAATCTTCATTCCAATGGCTTCTCTGAGCGATCCCCCACCTCAGTGATTATCAACTTCCTTCTCCTCCCTCCCCCGGATTCCTGATGTGTCACTGCCAATTCCAATTTTCTGTTAGACCATTAAGCTTTTCTCTCTTCCACACCTCTACTTCCTGGAACCCTTATCTTATTATCAGTCTTATACAATATCTACACCTGATTCAGCCAGCCGTGGGGGGCGACAAACATTCCATCCTAGAACCATGGTCCAATCTGTCTGTAACCTCACTGAGAAGCCCCTGGTGCTGGTAAACGCTGCTGCGAGTTTCTCGAAACCTTCACTGGCCACATTTTGACGCTATACCAAGGTTGAGCTGGATCCTCCAACCCCTGCTGAGATCCCTACAGCTCCTTACTACCTAGAAAAAAAGTAAACAATAGAGCTCAAACTGGTCCCTTTAAACAGCTCACAGTTAAGGAAGCTATGCTGAATGGTTTGGTGGGCACAGAGGTGTGGATGTGGTTTTCTATCAGTGAGATCATGGGCAAGCATGGCATCATTGGCTGTAATGTTTAAAATCAACCTTTAACATCTGATTATATTTGGTTTATGATTTGAGTGTTCTTGGACCATGTGTAATCAGATTGCTATCTGATTACAGATAATGTAAAATAATGTATGAAAAAAATTTCTATACATTCTTCATGTATAAAACTCCTGATATCTCCTACTATACCCTAAATTCCCAAACATTCACAGTAAAATTTTTCATTTTAATATAAAGGTAAATTTTACAGCAGTGCTGTTTGTGCATCCTTCCTCATAATTTCCAATGTTGCTTCTCAATCATCACCTTTAAATCTCTAAGCCCCCAAATTCCTTATAACTCTCAACTCTGAAACCTACTTTCTCTTTTCTTCGCACTCCTTATAGATACATATTTCTTATTCCCTTGCCAGGGCCTGCAGCTGTGCTTTTTTACACAGTTGTCAAATCTTATCTTAACTCCAGTGTCCTTTGCTCTCATTTTTATTTCATTCACATCATCATAACGTTTCTGATGAATTCCTCCTACAAACCTATGGCCTTTTGAACTTCTTAAACAATCCAATGTTTTTGGCTTCCTTCTTCATTGGAAACTCCTGGTTCCTCTTGAGCATAAAGAAGAAGACTCCTCTCTTGCCCTTGGCTCATCTTGGCATTCAATTCCTCCTTCCCAAAGCATAATCTTCAGAAAGCAGCCCACATGTCCTGCTAACACATGGGAGAGAAAAGAACAAGGAAAAGTAGGGTTCACTGTCATCACTGAAATGTGGGCAGATGCCCATGAAACACTTAATGCTTGCTACCCCTTGGGAAGAACCAGATAAGGAGTACTTCTGCTCCCTAGTCCACTCATTTTTTCATTTATTCATTTAACAAATATTTGCTGACCAATGATTGTTAGCTTGGCAACTTGGTAGGCACTATGGATAAAGATGATGAGCAAAACACCACGAGAGATGGTCTCATGAAGCTTACAGTCCAAAGGAGAACCAATAATAAATAAATAAACAACCATAGACATGATGAGAAAAGTGGCAGGTCTATTAGGAAACAGTTCAGTAGGCAATGGAAGAGTTAAGCAGAGAGGTCTAGTTTAGACTGAGGATTTAGAGAAGGCTGGCCTACAAAAGGGATGCTAAAGGAGTTGGCCAAGAACAGGGTGGGAGAAGGAGTACAACTGAGGGCAAGTCGCTCATACACAAGCCCTAAGGCAGGTGAGAGCTTGGAGTAACTGAAAGAAGCCCACTGCGGCTGGAGAGTGCTGAGAAAGGGAGAGAGTAGTATGGCCTGTGGCTGGACAGATGGGTAGAAGGTTGATCATGCAGGACTTGGGAGCCACATTATGACTTTTAATTCAGCAGAAGAGTAATGTGATCTGATTTGCATTTTGTAATATTCACTCTGATTGCAGGATGGTTTGAGTGGAGCAAGCCTGGAAGCAGAGAAACAGGTAAAAGC
>NW_012149063.1:2413556-2415299 GCF_000956105.1 Propithecus coquereli
ACAAATTCTAGAGTGAGAGAAAAGTTTGATTTTCAGAGTTATCATATCATAATGTTCAAAATTTCTAATTTTCAGCTAAAAATTACAAAGGATGCACATATGCAAGAAACTATGACCCAGTCTAAGGCAAAAAAGAAATGAACAGAGACTGTCCATAAGGAAACCCAGATATTGAGCTTACTAGAAAAAAATCTTTAAATCAACTGTCTATAAAATGCTTAAGAACTAAAGAAAATAATGGACAAAAAAACTAAAGGAAACCAGAACAATGTCTCAACAAGTGAAGAATATCAATTAAAAAAATAGAAATTATAAAAGGAAACAAAATAGAAATTGTGGAGGTAAAAAGTTTGATAACAGAAATAAAAAGTGGAGCCATAAGGATTCAACAGCATATTTGAGCAGACAGAAGAATCAGCAAACTCAAAGATAGGTCAAATGAAATCATTCAATCTGGAAAGAAAGAAAAAAGAGTGAAGAAAAATGATTGTGAGACACCATCAAACATACCAACGTATACATAATGTGAGTTGCAGGAGAGGAGAGAAAGGGACAGAAAGAATATTTGAAAAACTAAAGACTGCTGTATCCACAGATGTAGACGTTGAACAATTCATTGCTGTTGTTTTAGTTTGCACTAAGAGGCAAAAGAAAAAAATCCCTGTGCTTTCTAACTGTCTTTGTGGTGGCCCAGATTGAATTGGGGAATCTATAACCCAAGAAATGTTGAGTATTCTGATTGGGAAAAATGTCAACACAATCTTTCTCATTTTTTTAAAAAAGAAAAACTATAGGCTGAAAACTTTCCAAATTTGAAGAATGATGTAAATCTATACATCTAAGAAGCTCAACCAATTCTAAGAAGGATAAATACAAAGAGGTCTACACTGAGACACACTATAATCATATAAATATTGGAAGACAAAGACAAAGAGAATCTTGAAAGCACTAGGAGAGAAGAGATTCATTACATACAAGGGATTCCCAATCAGGTTAACAGCTGATTTCTCGGCAGAAACCATGGAGGCCAGAAGGTATGAGATAACATTTAAAGTGCTGACAGAAAGAAACTGTCAACTAAGGATCCTATATTTGGCAAAACTATCCTTCAAAAATGAACACAAAATTAAGATATGCCAAGAGAAACAAAAGCTGAGACAATTTGTTGCTGGAAGAACTGCCCTATGTAAATGCCCAGGACCAGATAGCTTCATTGATGAATACTACCAAACTTTTAAAGAGTTAATCCCAATCCTTCTCAAATTCTTTGAAAAAATAAAAGAGGAAGGAATACTTCCTAATTCATTCTATGAGATCAGCATTACCCTGACACCAAAGCCAAAGACACCACAAGAAAAGAAAACTATATCAATATCCCTTAGGAAGATAAATGCAAAATTTCCAACAAAATGCTAGCAAAACTGAATGCAGCAGCATATTAAAAGTATTATACATCATGATCAACTTGGATTTATCCCAGGAATGTAAGGGTGGTTCAACACACAAAAATCAATGTAATAAATCACTCTGATAAAATGAAGGGGGAAAAATCACATAATCATCTCAATTGATGCAGAAAAAAAGCATTTAACAAAATCTAATACCTTTTTATAATTAAAAAAAAACGGAAAAGAAATTAACCTCCTCAACATGATAAAGGGCATTATGAAAACCCCACAGCCAACATTATTCTCAGTGGTACAAGCTTTGCACCACTGAGGAACATGAGGAACAAGACAAGCA
>NW_012149063.1:2416289-2422626 GCF_000956105.1 Propithecus coquereli
ACACAAATAAATAGAAAGACATTCTGTGTTCATGGATTGTAAAACTTAATATTATTAAGATGGAAATACTCCCTCAAAGTGATCCCCAGGCTCAATACAATCCCTATCAAAATCCCAACACTCTTTATTTTTTCAGAAATGGAAATAAGGCTGAACCTAAAGTTCATATGGAATTTTAATAACCAAAACCATTTTGAAAAAGAACAAAGTTTACAAACTCACACTCGCTGATTTTAAAACTTTCTACAGAGCTACAGTAATCAAAACAGTGTGTTACTGGCACAAGGAGGGACATATACATCCAAGTAATAAGATAAACTCACACATTTATTGTCAACTGATTTTTGACAAGGGTGCCAAGACCGTTCAGTGGGGCAAGAACAGTCTTTCCAACAAATGGTGCTGGGACAAGTGGATATCTAAAAGTGAAAAAAATGAAGCTGGATCCCTACCTCACACTATCTACAAAAATTAAATCAAAATAGATCAAAGACCTAAATGTAAGAGCTAAAACTCTAAAACTCAGAAGAAAACATATGGGCAAATCTTTATGACCTCAATTTGGCAATGGTTTCTTAAATATAACACCAACACCACAAGCAATAAAAAGAAAAAACAGAAAAATTGGACTTCATCAAAATTCAAAACTTTTTTGCATTAAAAGCCACTATTAAGAGAATGAAAAGGAAACCTACAGAATGAGAGAAAATATTTGCCAATTAAATATCTGATAAGGGTCTAGTATCTAGAATATATAAAGAACACTTACAACTCAACAACAAAAAGAAGAATGTTCCAATTAAAAACTTAGCAAAGGACTTGAGTAGATATTTCCCTAGGGAAGATATATGTACAACCAATTTGCACATGAAAAGATGTTCAGCATCATTAGCCATTAGGGAAATGAAAATCAAAACCTCAATGAGATACCACTTCACACCCACTAGGTGATGAAGATAAGATGGCCAAAATAAAAAAAAAGTACATAATAACAAGTATTGACAAAGATATGGAGAAATTGAAACCCTCATACATTGCTGAAGGGAATGTAAAATGGTACAGCCGCTATAGGAGACAGATTGGCTGTTCTTCAATAAGTTAAACATAGAATTATCATATAACCCAGCAATTTCACTCCTAGGTATATACCCAAAAGAATTGAAAACCAGGTGCTCAAACAAAAATTTGTACATCGATGTTGATTCTATTCATTATTGCTAAAAGCAACCCAAATATTCAACAATAGATGAATAGTTATCCAAAATGTGTTATATCCATACAATGTAACAATATTCAACTATAGAAAGGAATAAACTACTAATATATGCTACAACATGAATAAACCTTGAAAACATTACGCCAAGTGAAAGAAGCAAGACACAAAAGGCCACACATATTGCATGATTCCATGTATATGAATTATCCAGAATGGCATATCCATAGAGAAAAAAAAATAGATTATTGGCTGTCAGGGACTGAGGGGAGGAGAGAATGAGGAGCGACTGTTTAATGGATAGAGGGCTTCCATTTGGGAGGATGAAAAATTTCTGGAACTAGATAGTGGTAATGGCTGCACAACATTCTGAATACACTTAGTAGTTCGGAATCATGCACTGTAAAATTTAAAATGGTAAATTTTGTTATGTGTATTTTACCACAGAGAACAAAAAAAAAGCCACTATCCAAATGAACAAAAAGGTAAACTTATAGGTTTTATCTAATTGCAAACATCATTTCTAGACTCGTCACTTCTACTGGTTAAAGGATGATTAAGAAGGAATAAAACAAAACAAAACATGATGTTTACACACACAATAATTAATGATGAAAAGGGAACATTGTCTTTACAATGGAGGTAGCTGCCCCCTCCCCATTCATATCTTGAAGTTTTAATCTTCAGAATGTGATTGCATTTGGAGGTAGGGCCTTTAAAGAGATGATTAAGTTAAAATGAGGCTGTTAGGGTGGGCCCTGATCCAATTTGACTGGCATCCTTAAAAGAAGAGAAAATTTGGGTTCACAAAGAGACACCAGGGATGGGCAAGCACAGAAGAAAGACCACATGAGGACACAGTGGGAAGATGGCCACCTGCAAGCCAAGAAATCACCAGCCTCCAACCTGATCTTGGACTTCCAGCCTCCAAAAGGGTGAGAAAATAAATTTCTGTTCTTTAAGCCATGCTGTCAGTAGTATTTTGTCATGGCAGCCCTAGTAAACCAATTAACTACACAGACCCGAAAATGACTTACTATAGAATCGACACCAAGAGAACTTTAGAAAACTTTTTGACACACTGAAAAGGAAGCAAGAAGACATAGATCAAATGAAATAGAAAAAAAATAAGGAGAGAAAACAATTACATGAAAAGATAACAGAATGAAATAAGGAAGGACAACAAGAAACTAAAAATGCATTGCAGTATCAGAATTAAAATCTTCACCGTAGGCAGTAAACAACAAGCCAATACCATAGGAAATGGAATCAGTGACATGATATATAAATGGGAGAATACTTCCAGACTGTAGAGGAAGAAGATAAAAATATAAAAATGATGCACTAGAGATTATCAATATAAATGACAAAAAAATGGAGACTTACAAGAAATGTGAAGCTTTTTGAGGAAAAAACAAAGCCAATAAAATTGAAACAATAATCGTTCAAATAAATTAACTTTCTGAATAGAGAAATTTCCAAGTATAAAGATTTAAGGTCAATGAAAACAGAACCATTCTTGATAGGTTTCTGGCAAAAATTTTAATTCACGAAGAGGAAAAAGAAAAAAGCTCTGATAATACCTAAACCAAAAAAACAGTTAACCTTTAAGATTATCACTTACCATGTTTGATAGTCATTTTAAAAAATTGCTGGTGCTGTTATGTTAAAAACTTGATAGCAATGATTAAATAATTTTTCAACTCCTTGAAAATGAGGAACACTGTGTTTGCCAAGGAAATCATTAAACATTTGCTTTTTTATTATTCAAGCACATAAACAGTTGCTTATGCAGAATAAATGAGGGCTTTTACTACCAAGGAAATTGAGAAATGATATTTTGTATCTCTAGAATCCATATTAAATGACCAGTTGATTAGAAAAGACTAATAATAAAAAAAAAATAGAAAAGACTGATAAACCACCCACAGATATACTCAGTTGTCAAGTGGTCTCAGTGTCATTTTTCATCTAGGAATTGCAAATGACCCTATAATAACAAAGTACAAAAATAAGCATCTGCTATGTAAGCTGGTATCAGCTTTTGCTGTATAACTCACTACCCCAAACCTTCATGGCTTAAAATAACAATCATTGTATTTTCTGAAGTAGGGGGGGAAAAAGTATTGTCTCTTCCTCACCCATCACAAGGTTCGTGGCTGAGACACCTGTAACAAAGACACGTTAACATGAGAAAAAGCATACAAATTTTTAATAAAAGTTTTACATGACATGGGAAACTTCAGAAATGAAGGCTCAAAGTCCCAGAGAAAACTGTGTATTTTTATGGACAGTCATGCAGAAGTGTGATCAAATGGTAATAAACCCAAGCGAATTTAACAAGTTCCTGTTCGTTTAGGAACTTGCTAAGGCCTGTTTGTTCAGATTCTTCTTGGCCTCTCGGTATAAGGCAAGACCCCTCTGGAATGAGGGTCTTATGAACCACTTTCAGGGAAGGTAGGTCAGAGGATTCCTTTATGGCCTACTTCAGAGGAAAAAGGCAGGAGAAAGTCATAGAATGACCTTCCTGCTTCTGCAGTTTTCTCAATTTCTTCCAGCTTAAAATATTAAGTGTGCCAAGGTGTCATATTTTGGGGTATCATGTTCTGACAAATGACAATTCTAGGGGTTAAGAATTAAGGTGCGCTCAACTGGGGGTCTCACTGGAGGGTCACACATGTGGCTGCAAACATCTGGCAGCTCTATGGGGCTGGCTGGTCTCAGGTGGCCTTGCTGGTGGTTTGGTGCTGGCTGTTGGCTGTGCCCCAGGTCTCCAGCACCCCAACCCAGACTTCCGTATATCGTGGCAGTGTTCCAAGAGGGCAAACCCCAATGTCCTTTTTAAAGTATGTGCTATATCATGTCTGTTGATGTCCCATTGTCCAAAACAAGTCACATAGCCAAACCCAGAGTCAATGTGGGAAGAGACTACACACAAGGACATGGATATAGAGAGGCTTGTCCATTACTGAAACAATCCAACACAAACTTCAACCATGTAAACATGCTTAAATGGTACAAATTTTAGGAATTCATTCTAAGGAAACAATTAGATGTATGCAAAGATGTTCATTCAAAGATGTTCTTCAAAGCATTATTCATAATAATGAAAAATTAGAAACAATCTAAATGCCTAATTATAGGAGCAAGCTCATATGATGGAATATAACACAACCATTTTTTAAAAATTACTGAATAAAAGTATATTTATTGATATCAGAAAGTGGGATAAGCTTATGGTAATTTTTCTAGAAAGCAGCCTACAATACATACAATATTTTTATTAAAAAATATATGTAGACACATATTGTAGAGGGGGAAAAAGAGTAAATGGATATACTCTAAATTGTAAGAGTGATTAAGAGTATAACAATATGGACTCTGAAGTAAGATGGGCCTGGATCTGAAGAACTAGGTAAGTTTGATCCATTATTTAATCCTTCTGAGTCTCAGTTTTTTCAACTATAAATCAGAGCAGGAACAACAGCACAGGATTGTTGTGCTGATTAAATAAAATAATGCTTGTAGAGTAGTGCTTGGCAAACTAAATTAAATATTATTAGTATTAACAAATCTGATTTGTTAGATGAGGATTAATTTTTCTTCTATTTTTCCCTCTTTCTTCATTGATTAGAATAAATGACTTTTATTTAATAACAAAACTAATTAAAAAGAACAGCAAAAAACATTTCTTGGAATTATTGGCTCCAGGGATTTTGTTTAAAGATTGAACAAGCCCCATACAGATGGACTGAGCTGAAACCACAGTGCTGCAGCCCTGATTCAGCACAGGAAAGAGGGTCTCCTCCCTTCAGAGAGGAGTTGGAAAAACAGCACCCCCGACCCCTGCACTGAGAAGCTGCCAGCCAGGAAGTGTCCCTGGTACGCTGTGAAGATGAAGTACAAAGTTCATGTGGGACATTTACTTAACGAATGCCTTGCTATCACACCAAGTGCTACTGATAGCTGGGAAATTAACCTGTACCAGGCCAGATCTACTTAACTACGGGGCCATTTTCTACAGCCGACCAACTTCAACAGGGTAGGTATAACAATATGTCCTTTATTTTTGGTAGATTTCATCAAGAACATTGCCATTCCCAGAGTGTGATGTGCAAGGGAGGAACAATTTCACAAGGTTACCTATCACAAGGTTCATGGCTGAGGCCCCTGTAACAAAAGACAGATTAACAAAAGAAAAGCATGCAAATTTATTAATGTATGTTTTATGTAATATGAGAGCCTTTAGAAACGAAGACCCCAAGACCCCGTGTATTTTTATGCTTAGGTTTGATGAAGAGTGAATTCCTGTACAGAAGTGTGATTGGACAAAGGGGCTATTCTCTAACAGTAATAAACTGGGGGGAACTTAGCAAGGCCTGTTTGTTCAAATTCTTCTCTGTCTCTGTGTCTTCATAGACAGGGACATTCTTTTCCTCCAGATATAGGGAGGGCACTTCTGGAATGAGGATTTTGTGACCTACCTAAGGGGAAGCTCAGCCACATTTTATGGCATGCTTCCCGGGAGAAATGTCAAGGGGAAGGTGAAAGTGACCATTCTGCTTCTGCTGTTTTCTCAAATGCTAAAGTTTGTATTTGTGGGTAGCATGTCCTGAACCTCATCAGATGTTTTGCACTCAAATTAGTTGATGGGCAATTTGCTTTCAAACTAATAATTCACATTTTATAATAAAGTAAACAACCATCATAAAGTCAGGTTTACTTAATTGTGTTGAAGAATGGAAAGATATTTGGGTTTAAAACCAGCAACTGTTGTAGACGTTGCGAGCTTGTTGAAGGCTAAGTTAGTGTTTGTCTTTCCCATAACACCTGGCAAAGTGTTTCGCATAAGATCTCCCTGGGACCCAGTTGGTTTCGGAGCTGAATATCCAAACACAAAGGAATTGACATTTGGGTTGGGGTGCTGCCTTGCAAATACAGGCTCAGCTCCATAACCAGGGAAAGCATTTGATGCCTTTTACAAAATAGTAATGAGGTATCTCATTTTTTAATACCAGATGGCAAAGGAACAGGGAAAATTTGAATGCATACTTAGAAGTGTAAGAAGCTGACA
The DNA here is from genome assembly GCF_000956105.1 of Propithecus coquereli. Classification (NCBI taxonomy): domain Eukaryota; kingdom Metazoa; phylum Chordata; class Mammalia; order Primates; family Indriidae; genus Propithecus; species Propithecus coquereli. The sequence continues at coordinate 2,422,577 of NW_012149063.1, forward strand.
GCAAAACTATACCTTCCATTGAGTGGGCAGCCTATTCTTAACAAGACATT
>NW_012149063.1:2424211-2446817 GCF_000956105.1 Propithecus coquereli
TAGATGTTTCTGGATAGCTTTCCAAAAAGGGTGTGGCAATTTACACAACCATCAGCAAAGGACGAGATCACCCTTTCCCCCATAATCTAAAACAGTCTCAAGGAGCCAGCAAGGAGCAAGGGTTATTTAAGGAGAGGGAAAAGCTGTCTGAGATTCCTTAATGAGCAACCAATGAACTAATGGTAAATGATTCCTCAATAGGAAAGGCCCTATCTGTTCATCTTTGTATCTCTTCAGTCAAATCAGCCTGGCACAGAAGCAACAGTTCAGAATACCTCAAAACAGGGTCTCCAGACAGCACTCTCTAATTGTTGAGAGTTACCTCCAACTCCTCCCCACCTCATGGATCCCAGGAAGTTCTTTCTGGCTAGTATTGGCATTTTACATAATCACATGTATCTAGCATCTGCTCTTAATTTCATTTAATATGTTACTCATCTCAGTTAAGATTCTGGGAAAAAGAAGCTGCCTGGGATTGAAAGGAGCCAGGAAAGTTAGCAAGAGAATCATGCTTAAGCCACGGAAATTTTTTGTCTTAATGCTCTGCACAAGACGGTTATACCAAAAGGAGTACCCACCTCCCTCCCTCTGTGGGAGTCACCTTTTCTTTCTAAGCCTCCACCCTTCTTTCTCGAAAGTGTCCATGTTGCTGGGAATCCCCAGTGTTCCTGGTCATTTGTTACCTCTATTCTCCCCCGTCTTCTCTCTTGTTCTACCTACCTTTCCAGAACAATAAACCCCAATATAATACTCCTCACCCCACTTTCCAACACAGGACCTTCTGTTTGAGTAAGTGAAAGGCATGTGTGTTCTGCAAATACGAAAAATCTTTCTTCAAAGAACCTACCCAACGTTCCCCTGACTCAGTCTCTAGTTATTAGTGTACCTAAGGATCTTACATTGTAGGGAAACCAAAGATTAGCCCAGCTTCATCTTACAATTGAGGGAGTCATGAAAAGCCAAATGAGAAACTAAGCTCCTAGTTTTGACCAAGCCTAGCTACACGGAAGCTGCTCACATGTCAAAGGCATTATTGGTGTAAAAAGGGGACAAGGGGACAGATTGTCCATAGTGGAAATTAGAGAACTGTCTGTTGACAAAGGGAGGGGAAATAAAATACAAAATACGCTTTTTAAAACATGAAGTCATTATGCTAATTCATAGTCATTCAGGGAAACACTCTGCACTGAGAGTAACCTGGGAGAGGGGATTTTATTGTTATTCCAGGAAGGAAGAGGTCCCCATGCGTGCTCCCTAACCAGCCTCACCCACCTGGCCAGCCTTACAAGGGTGACATCAGACATACTCCAGGAGCTGGATCCACCACAGCCTGCAGGGCTGGGGTAAGTGCTTTTCTCTATTTCCATTTTAGAATTATCTGTGACTTAGACCATCCCCAGAATGCAGCAGTTGCAAGAAGTCTGATGTATGTTGTCTGAGACAGCCTTAGATGTGCGTATTCTTGGTATTGGTGTTTGGAAATGGTGGAGAGGACATTCTTGGGCAGAAATAAGGGGAGCATATGGATTTGGAAGAAGAAGAAGGACATCCATATCGTTACTATTTTGTCTATGAGTATCTAGCCTTACCTCTATATACTTACAGGCCACTTATCAACATTAAAATAAAATTCACAGTGCAACCTTTTGTTGTAAGAAGGAACTAGGAAAAACATCAAAAGGCAATTTGGTTCTGAATTTTTTTTTTGCATCACCTTTGATGACCAGAAGTTCAGTGTAGGGAGAGTTCGGAACAAAGCAGCACTTTCAAAGGTTGCTTATTAAAGAGGTGGAATGGAAGACAACTTAGCACATAAGATGTGAAATTGAATGTGGATGTGGTTATGGTCTGGATAAGATGCTGCTAACAAACGATTCCATTAACCGATCACCTAAATGGGACCATTGGACGAGGGGAGGGAGCATTCTAATCCTGGTGCCAATAGACTGAAACTGAACCCTCGAGTTGGGCCCACTGGAACAGAGGGACACACCAGACAGATGGCAAGAACTCTAATTCCCAACATGCAACTCAGTCTAAACCTCTGATTTTTTAAAAATTCTATTTGGGAAGTTTTTAAACAGGGCTACACTAGGCAAGAATATTAAGTAAGAAAAACGTACTATTGCTATAACCTTTGCCCTTTTCCCTTCAATACTCTGTGACCAACCATGTGCCTGAGGCTCTCCCTCTCAATGACAACAACAATGTCACCTCTCAGTGACAACAACCTGCACACAGGAGGGTTCCAATATTAATTATTTATACGTTCATTTATGTGGATTTAAGCAATGTATTATTTTTCTAAGAGGTTTTATATTTAAGCCTTACTTTGACTTATGGAATGTTAAAAGGGGAAAATGTATATTTGGGCACTCTAAATGTTTACCTGAGTAAATTTCAGTCTTGGTTTTTTATTCCTTTGGAGAAAAAAGATCCCCCATTTAATTCAAAGGGTGATAGCAGTGTCTGGACTCTACCTAGACAGGTTTGTTCATTCATAGGCTCACCCCACCTAAACCACAATAACTGCATTTTTCAAAGAAGGAACTGAGAGTCTAGGAAATTCAAGGAGTATGGCAATAAACTGGTATACAAGAAAATGACAATAAAAGAAACAGTGACATGGAGTTTGCATTTTCCTGTGTGACTGGACAGGGTCATGGCAGTCTGGAGAGGGGTCTTTAGCACCATCCCTTCCCCCCTCACCTGCAGCCTCAGTACTTTCCATTGCAGTCTCAGGATAGGCCAGGTCAGCTGTGACAAACTCTGGAACAGACCAACTCTGGGAGGGGAGGAGGCATCCTTTCCTGTTCTCAGTGATCTCAGTTCCAGAGGCCACTTTAGTAAGCTCTCCTTGTCACACCTTAAAACACAAATTAAGACCCATAAAAAATTCCAAAACCTCATTTCATTAAACTGTTTTGATTTCCTTCCTCAACAATCTTAAATAAATGGTAAAATGAATCTCAGACACTGATTTCTCCTACTTACTCCCTTAGAAGGGAAGGAGGACCAAATAAACAAAGGCAGGTTAACAGGAAGAAAAAAAACTGGAGATCATGAACAATAATCATAATCTGAAAATTAAATTATTAAAACAATACAGCAGGCAGTTTACAAAATGCTTCCATGTTACATTATTTCAGCTGCTGAACTTGGTCAAGAGATCGTACTCACAGTAAAAGGAATGTCATTGACCATTTTTTAAGTCCTTGTTAAAAGTTGCTAAACTTAATTTACTAAAGATGCTGCTGATTCCTCCAGCTTCTTGGCTTCTTTCATCCACTGAAGAGAGACTTAGTCATCACTGCGTTTCACAGTGGGTGTGACTCACGGGGCAAGGAGAGAAGCTGAGGACTCCTCACACATGTAGCACTCAGAGCTCCACGGAAGCCCAAGCACCTCGTCTGCGAGAGGCTCGGCGTGGCCAGGGTGGCACAACACTTCCTTCCTCCCGCACAGCAGGAAGGTCGCCATTGGCTGTGCCAGTCCGTCAACAGCTTCTGGGTCCCACTTGTCTTTAATAAGGTAACTGATGACTGAGTTTTGTCATTTATTCTTTCATGTATCAAGTCAATCTAAAATTTCTTTCGTTTTCCTCACTCTTAGAGAAGGAATCAAGTTGTCTTTCCAGCTGTGGTCAATTGTTGCTTTTTTTTTTAATGTAATATATTAGAAGGTAGTGATGGGAGCCTTTCTCACCACAGAAATCTCAGTGTGACCTCTGATCTTGCCTTAAATTCCTCCAGGTCTCTCTTTGTTTTTTTTTTTTTTTTGAGACAGAGTCTCAATCTGTTGCCTGGGCTAGAGTGCCATGGCTTCAGCCTAGCTCACAGCAACCTCAAACTCCTGGGCTCAAGCAATCCTCCTGCCTCAGCCTCCCGAGTAGCTGGGTCTACAGGCATGTTCCACCATGCCTGGCTAATTTTTTGTATATAGATTTTTAGTTGTCCAGCTAATTTATTTCCATTTTTAGTAGAGACGGGGTCTCGCTCTTGCTCAGGCTGGTCTCGAACTCTTGAGCTCAAACAATCCACCCGCCTCGGCCTCCCAGAGTGCTAGGATTACAGGCGTGGGCCACCACGCCCAGCCTCCAGGTCTCTCTTTGAATGTCCCTTAGCTCCCTAGAGTCACAATTAAATTTACATCTTGTTATTCTCTCCGGGCCTATTTGACACCATCTGTGAATGTTATGATTAATTGGAAACTGGAGAGAGAAGTGCTCCAAAAAGCATAGGAATCTTATATGAGTTTCTTACTGGAGCAACAGATTTGCTACCAACTGCGGATCTGATCTGTTTGTCTACCTGCTTTACCAGTGTCATCAGATGTGAACTTGCACACACTAACCTGGGGAGAAAAATGCCCTGGAGGTCATAAGGAAGCAGGGAAATTCCCCACTGCACATTTGATCCCTGGATCCTGGGGTGACAACAAAAAACGTGCTTCAGATATTTTCTCCCCATTCTATGATCCACTGCTTTGGTATTTCAAATGCTGGTATGGTTCTCTCTCTCAATGATTTGATTTTTCACAGGTGGGGACAAAGTTTAAAGAAAGCACGTTTTTAAATTAAAAATTTAGGTTTGTACAAATGGCTCTGAAATGTCCTGCTACATTATTAGCCCAAGGGAGGGATTATGTTTTGTTTCTCTTGGTATCTCTTGGCATATATTAGGTGCTATAAAAATATCCTTGGCTAGATACTGCCTAAAATGAAAGTTAAATGTTATATTATCTTTGCATTGCATTTTTTAAGATTTTTTTTTTTTGAGACAGAGTCTTGCTCTGTCGCCCAGGCTAGAGTGCAGTGGCATCACCCTAGCTCACAGTAACCTGAAACTCCTGGGCTCAAGTGATCCTCCTGCCTCAGCCTCCCAAGCAGCTGGGACTACCACCATGCCTGGCTAATTTTTTCTATTTTTAGTTGTCTAGTCAATTTCTTTCTATTTTTAGTAGAGACGCATCTTGCTCTTGCGGAGGCTAATCTCGAGCTCCTAAAGTCAAGCGATCCTCCCTCCTCGGCCTCGCAGAGTGCTAGGATCACAGGCGTGAACCACCACACCCAGCCGCATTTTTTTAAGATTTAAAAGGGGTGCTCAAATTTTAGAACAAATCTCAATGTTTATATACAAGGAAAAAAAATCACTACTTTATACATTTCAAATGGGGAAAATAGGCATTGGTTTTAATATCCTTACAACAAATGTTACTTTCTTAAGGGACAGTGTTTAAAAATTCAAACCTTTTCTTCTGCTCACAGACAGCTATGGCTGAAAGAAATATACCAAAGGTTTGAACACACTTTTGGCATCTATGCATACATTCTCTCTCTGTTCTAAGCTTTCCTTAAAGCCTGTGACTACAAGCTACAATTCTACACAACATAGAATCTTTCTTTTCTGACTAGCAGTTTTTATTCAGTGACCATAAATAAAGTAACTATGGCTTTAACAATAATTCTTACCCTGCCAACACTGTCAGGAAACACACTGGCAAATAATAATTATGAATGTTATGGTGAATTACAATTTAAAAGATTTGAGGGAAGACAAAAGAAAAATCAGAGATACTTTTATCCTTACAACTAAAAACGTAAAATATAATATGGCAGGCAGGTCTTCCCTGTGTGAGGTGCTGTACCTGCTCCGGGAGGGAGAGCGGCTGCGCGGGGAAGGGTGGCTTCTCCCGGCTTCACCGTCTTACTGCGCAAAGCACAGTCTGGCTACCAAGCCTGCCTCCCTCCTCCTGGGAAGCCCGATTGAAGAGAAATGTGACTGACTAATCAGTGGAGGAGCTTCTTCAGCCCATTGACTGAGGGAATTCACCCTCCCGTGATGAATACCATCTCAATAATACCATCATCAGCCTCACAATCATTATAGTTATTATTTAATCAGACTCTCAAAAGAACATTTGTTGCTTAAGGCAAGCACATTTCATGTAGGGTTCCTTGGCTCCATTTAAAAAAAAAAATTCAGATTTCTGGGTGCCAGCTTGAACATTTTTTCCACAGAAACATAATTCTTTAGTCCTAGGAGTTAGTTTGTATCCTTAGGTTCCAAAGCTTTTTTCCTGAAATTGCAGAACCAATCTCTGAAAGGCCACTTGGGTTAAGAAGAAACAGAGTTTTTTATTTCAAGGAAGAGGTAAAAATGAAAAGGAATTTTGTGTAAGTTAACCAGATTTACAATATTTAAATGTACAAAGGGCATACACGTCCAGCTGCTCTTAGTATTAAGAAAGTTTGTGCGAGAGAACTCCAAAAAGAGAATATTTTAGAAAGTTGTTGCACAATGCTCCCTATTTGACATATTTTGGTAAACAACATAGTTGTTGATTCAACTTAGGCCACCATTGCAACAGATTGGAAGTAAATAAAGATTCTACGAACGCCTATCGGTCTGGTTGGCTAGCTTTAGTATTGTTTTCTAAAAGGAAACCCTGCATGAAGTTATGAGGAAATAAAATCTAGTGGGCTAGGAGGAACTATCTAGAAAGGACTCTACATGTCTTATAAAAAGCATACCTTACAATAACATTGAGACATTTTCTGTTCTTTTTCTTTTTAACTGTCATCATGTATTTTTAAAGAGCAGAGGAAGGTGAATAAGAGAAGTGAAATCAAAGACTCTTACTTAAAAATTTTTTACTAAGAAAAGAAACCCAGAAAGAGAAAGTTAAAAGAAGCAGAAGGGAGCAAGGACAGTCATCGAGTTGCAATATTTTCCCACAGCTGCTAGCAAGCAGTTACTATCAAGCATTCTGGCAGATGAAAGAGAAAATTAGTTCTCCTCTTTTGGTTTCTTTTGAATCTTTGTGGCACGCTGAACATTTTTTGATAAAGTGTTTTTTATTCTTGCTATTCACTGATGATGTGTTCATCTCTTTGCAGTTCTTCCTTCTCTTTTCACACAGTTTGGGAGATCAAAGTTTTAGTTCTGGCCACTATCTGGCAAATGACCTTGGTTATGATACCTACCCTACACCAAAAATATTTTGACAATTAAATGAGATAAGTTTGTTTTCTTTTTTTGTTTTGTCTTTTTTGAAACGGAGTCTCACTCTGTTGCCCAGGCTAGAGTGACATGGCATCAGCTTAGCTCACAGCAACCTCAAACTCCTGGGCTCAAGCGATCCTCCTGCCTCAGCCTCCTGAGTAGCTGGGATTACAGGCTTACGCCACCATGCCCAGCTAATTTTTTCTATTTTTAGTAGAGACAGAGAGTCGTTTTTGCTCAGGCTGGGTTTGAACTCCTGAGCTCAAGCAATCCTCCCGCCTCAGCCTTCCAGAGTGCTAGGATTACATGCATAAGCCACCGCACCCAGCCAATGAGATAAGTATTACAGGAACACTTCTCAAAACTTTTTAAAGTTACCAAAATTGGAAGTATGAGTATTACATTATTATAATTACTATTATAATTTTGACCTAATGAGTCAGAGGTGTCAAAGACTAACCAATTATCAACAGAAGCCTGGAGCTAGAATGGAGACTTCCTTCTTCCCTTCCTTTCTTCCTTCTTTCCTGCCGCCACATTTACTGAACATCGGCTCAATGCCAAGTGTCATGTGAAGGAAGCACTGGTGTCGCAGAGAAGTGTACGCATGGCCCAGGCTCCCAGAGTTGAGTGGGAATGCACACGGCAGTGATGGAACCACAGTGGACTGGGTATCAGTCCCAGAATCACCACTACAATTATATCTTCAGCCTAGCAAACTGCGTTTCTGAATTTTTTCATCATCTGTAAAATGAAGATAATTTTACAGTAAGGTTTAAATAAGATAAATATTTATAGGTCCCAGGTAAGCACTCAACAAACCATAGCAGTTACTACCATTCCTACCTGACTTGGTCAACCAGGAATCCAAAGCACCACGTATTTTCTAGGAGTATATTCTGAATTCTGTAGAGTCAGTTGGCCACCCACCTGAAGCCACCCTCGGAAGAGTTTGTAGTGGCCCAAACTTAAAAGGCTCAGCCAGAACCCAGACCTCACAAATGCTGTGAGTGCTAATTTGGTAATTTCTAAATTCACAATAGTGTCATACATGAATTTGGCTTTGTTCACTGCCTCTTATCCTCCTGATGACAAAAAGACTTTTTTAAAAAAAATTATAGGAATTAATGCTTGCAGCACCAGGATATGAATAATTTTTATAAGGAACAAAACTTTTCTCTTGGCCGGGCGCGGTGGTTCACGCCTGTAATCCTAGCACTCTGGGAGGCCGAAGCGGGTGGATTGTTTGAGCTCAGGAGTTCGAGACCAGCCTGAGCAAAAGCGAGACCCCGTCTCTACCAAAAATAGAAAGAAATTAATTGGACAGCTAAAAATATATAGAAAAAAAATTAGCCGGGCATGGTGGCGCATGACTATAGTCCCAGCTACTCGGGAGGCTGAGGCAGTAGGATTGCTTGAGGCCAGGAGTTTGAGGTTGCTGTGAGCTAGGCTGACGCCATGGCACTCTAACCCGGGCAACAGAGTGAGACTCTGTCTCAAAAAAAAAAAAAAAAAAACTTTTCTCTTAAGGCCATAAAAAAATAAATTCTCCTTAATGTGATACTACCAAGGAACCAATGACTAAATTTCCAGAGAAGTAGTTCTGGAAGCTATGAAGTTCTAGATTCACCACGACAAGGAAGCTGTAGATCAGTGGTTCTCAAGTGGGGTGATTTTGTCCCCCCAGGGGACATTTGGCAATGTCTGGAGACATATTTCGTTGTCACAACTGGGGGAGGGGTGCTACTGGCATCTAGTGGGTAGAGGCCAGGGATGCTGCTAAAACATGCTACAATACACAGGACTGACCCCACAACAAATGATTATCTAGCCCAAAATATCAAAAGTACTACAGTCGATGGGAAGGGTGAGGAGGGGATGGGTAAACTCACACCTAACAGGTACAGTGCACACTATCTGGGTGATGGACACACTTAGAACTTTGACTCAAACTTTGACTCAAACAAAAGCAATTCATGTAAACAAAACGTTTGAACTCCTATAATATTCTGAAAATTTTTTTAAAAGTACTAACGTTGAGAAACCCATGCCTAGATAAGAGCAATACATAGAGCAGACCCTCACAAAGTGAAAGTGATTGATCCTGCCATAAAGGTAACAAGGTCCTTCCCATGTGGCAGGCATGGAGTCACTTCATTTTACCAGGTACTCTCCAACATAGATGTTATGTTACAGGTAGGAAAATGGAGGCTCAGAAAAAATAAGTAATTTGACCAAGGGCCCTCTGATGGTAGTGAAACTGGGATGGGAACTCTATCTGACTGCTTCTGCCCTGAGGTCCGGGCTCCTAACCACTGCCCTACTGCCTAGACCCAAGCAGTTTGTTGTGAGATCAATTGGAAAACAGTAGGTAGGCAAACAACTCAAGCAACTAAGGTCAGTGCCCTGATTCTCTGAACCGTTGGGACTGGGGAGCCACGTGAAGGTGGCCACAGCTGGCAGAGTGTGGCTGAAGCAGCCCTGTTAGTGGCTGTTACTCATTTACCCTCAGTGTCAAGGAAACGATTGGCCATCAGTTGGCTTCTGTGTACAGGTCATGTCTCCAATGGCTCTGACTAGAGGCTTCTGCTCAGAGGTGGTATCTTGGCTAAAATGCCACTAGAGGTCAAAGACCTGTGTTGGTTTGTTACTTAGTCCAATGATTTAGAGGAATGTGAACCTTAGGAACTGAAGAAGAATCAACATTTTTGGACAATAATATTTGGCATAAGGACAGGCTTTGCAAAATTCTAGGGCAGAGTCAGCAGTCCCTAGGATTCAGCCTACAGGCCTGAATGACCCTCAGCCAGAGCTGTGCCTAATGAGGACAACACATTTTAATTGAGTCCATCTTTTTTTCTTTTTCTTTTTTTTTTTCACCCCCTTCCCCTCCCCGAGTTGAGCCCATCCTTAACAATTAAAAAGCTCCTCTCTGTTTGCTTGTCACAAGAGGGAAATGGATTTGGTTAGGGAAAGAGAAGATTGAGGGAGATGCGGAAAGGATGGGAGGGAAGAGGGAATCCAACTGCTTTGGTTTAAGCTTTTGTTTTTCTCCAGTGGCTGTGGAGGTGAGCTTACCAAAGAGTAGAACACAGGCAACTTGGTATCCAAGGTTACCAGACTCCAAAATCCTGGGATTCTTACCTAGGTCGTGCATGGAACCCAAAGCAATCAATGAAGCATTTTCTCAGAAAAAAAAAAAATTCTTTATTTTCCTTTGCCAAATTTTTAACTTTTTATTTTGACATAATTTCAAAGTTATTGAAAAGTTAAAAGAATAGTACAACCCAGATTCTTTAAGTGTTAACATTTTACCACATTTGCATTCTCATTCTCACTTTATTTAAAATAAGAAAATGGAAACTGAGTTGGGAATACTTTCTTAATGGCAACATCAAAACGCTCTCCTTTTCCTGACTGAAGATAATTGGGAGTCTGATAGAACAATTACAATTGAACTATGCTTTCTAATAGATTTTGAACCTATTCTGCTCTTGAACTTCATGAAGTAGCAACAGGTAAGATTTTGCCATGAGTGTCTATCTTTCAGATGGATGAATTCACTCATAAAAGTAATGTCATCACTGCACACGACTTCAGCTGCCCAGGTCAACCCTACGACCCTGTCAGCTCTGCAGTGGCTCTCCTCTGTCTTACATTTAATTTCTCTGAATACTACGGTTATTTTTTTCATTTCTTGAGAGGAGCAGTTAATCATTTCAATGGCCATCTTCTCAAAAAACAACTAAATTAGAGTTATCGTTTCTTCAACTTTCTATTTATCCACTCAAACGCATTAAAATATTTCAAACTCATCAATCCTGGGTTATGATGCCTTGAGGGTTCTAATTTGAGTTTTCTTTCTACTTTTGAACACTCAGGATACCATCTTCTTTTATTGCACAGGAAAGGAGTGTCCCTGTCACATACAGGAAAAAAAAAAAGAATGCTCTTTTGGGTGTTAGTCCTCCTAATCCTCTGTGGTTTTCTGTGGAATTATAAAGGACAACTGAAGATTGCAGACATCACTGATAAGTACATCTTTATCACTGGGTGTGACTCGGGCTTTGGAAACTTGGCAGCTAGAACTTTTGATAAAAAAGGATTTCATGTAATTGCTGCCTGTCTGACCGAGTCGGGATCAACAGCTTTGAAGGCAGAAACGTCAGAGAGACTTCACACAGTGCTGCTGGATGTAACTGATGCAGAGCATGTCAAGAGGACGGCTCAGTGGGTGAAGAACCACGTTGGGGAAAAAGGTGAGAGATATGGGAGTGGGGAGGATGGGGGAGCAGATAGAGAAGTAACAGAAGCTAAATAGATGACCTTTTGAGAAAACGTCTCCTAAATACCAGCTGTGTGCTTGTCTGATCTTAGGATAGCTTCTGGGTAGTTCCAAGTGCAGGCTGTCTGTGTGCATGAGAAACACAGCCCAGGTTATCCTCAGTCTTAAGTCCCAATGGGTGAATTTCAAGCTGAGAGGAAAGTATTGACTTTCTCGTCTTTTCTCATCAAGTGCTACTCTAGTCACAGACACAGAAAAAAAACTTGGGACTAAAATTGACAGGAGAATATGGAGGCAATGACCAAATTGCCATCTGGTTACCTCGGACCCACTGCTCACTACAAAATTGTACTAGAGCTCACATATTTTCAACGGGGGAGGTAGAAAAAGGCCTGAGAATTTGAGTATAAGTGTCATAGAGAGTCATAGTAGAGTAGTGAGCCATTGGGTGCTCATTCTGCAATAGGTTCCACTAAAATCTAAATACTAGTTTGGATTGCAGATTTTTATTGGCTTTGAATGAAGTTTGAAATATTCTCACAGATTAAGATATTGGGGTCCTCAAAGGAAAAAAACAAATGCATGTGATTTTTATCTAATACATCTTCAACATATATTTGAGAATCGAAAGCTCAAAAGTAGTGATTTGATAAGGTTCCAGATAATTTTTAATGCTTGAGTTTCAAATACCTTTAACAATATTAAATGTTTCCCATCATAAAACAAGCCAAGTGAATGATTTTTCTTTTTACCAAAAATAAATGTGAAGTAGATTGATATCGTTCTTTTTCCACATAGAACATTTCGTAAGTATTCTCTGGTCTTGCTATCAAGCAAGGTAGGAAAAATAGACCAATTTACTCTACATCTGAGATTAAAAAGTAGAAAGATTCACTCAAAGAGTATCAGTATTTGACATTTAGAACCAGCAATTGAATAACAGTGAGACCTTCAATTACTTCAATGTAGCCTCCCACTTTCTCTGCTACACTTCCCAAACTGCAAAGAATTTCAAACGAAAATATGAGTACGAGGAGGAAAAGGTACCATTTTGTAGAGCAGGGGCTTCATTTTCATCAAAGATGCCAAATAAGCACCACCTTTTACCATGCCTCCTTTCCTTCCTCTCTGTCCTAGGTCTCTGGGGCCTGATTAATAATGCTGGTGTTCTCGGGGTGCTGGCCCCCACAGACTGGCTGACAGTGGAGGACTACAGAGAACCTATTGAAGTGAACCTGTTTGGACTCATCAGTGTGACATTAAATATGCTTCCCTTGGTCAAAAAAGCTCGAGGGAGGGTTATCAATGTCTCCAGCATCGGGGGTCGGCTTGCATTCGTTGGTGGGGGATATATCCCATCCAAATATGCAGTGGAAGGCTTCAATGACTGCTTAAGGTAAAGCAAATTAATTGACTTATTAGAAAATAATAGCTGCCAACATTTATTGAATGCTTATGTACTGGATACTAGTTAGTACTTTATTCCCAATTTATAGATGATACCACTGAAGAGATTAGGTAACTTGCCCAAGGTCACCCAGCTGATAAGTGATAGAATTCAGATTTGAACCCAAGTCTATCTAACTCTTTTTTTACTTTTTGCATTAATGAGTGATGCTGACAGTGGCAGTGAATTTATTTTCAACTGCTCAGTGTGGCAAATAGGGAATCGTACAAAGAGGCTAAATCAGTGTAGGTCTCTCCATTGGTGTCACTGTCAACTGCAGACACAATAGTATTAGTTATTCAATAGCTGCTCCAGGCATTCTGTCCAGGTTTTACAGCTGCATTCAATGAGAGAGATGGGGGGTGGGTGGAGTGTGATTAATCCATCTTACCTAGAGCCAGAACTTATCACTATCAGTTCAAAGTCTCTAAATTGCAAGCGGTTCTCTCAGTCAAGGTTCTGGTAGGAAATAGTGGCACATTAATATTGGGTAAAGGAAATAGAGTTTGCTTAAAGGACTATTTACAAACATGTGGGAGGTGTCTAGGGAAATCCCACAGGATAGTGTAGAATCAAGGGGCTAATGATAGCAGAGGCCTTTCTATCCATAGGACTGAAAGGATGAGGAGACAGAGTAGTTTCCAGATCCTGGAGACACAGAGGTTATTGACTTCAGTTGAGGAGTAAAATAACCAGTGTTGACACCACAGGAGGAGAACTAGCCGGACTTACTCCCCTCTCTCCTCCTGATCTCCCACCACACTTCCAGGCGACTGTACCTTCTGTAGTTGACCAAAGCCAGAGTATAGTGAATGCAGGTCAGCCTCCCCGCATGTGGTGCAGGCAGAAGGTTGGAGAAAGGGACTGGAGCACAAATGGAGACACTCCACTGAGTAGTGCTGCAATAGGCAAGAGAGAAGAAAATGTTAGATACAGGCTTTCATCCATTTGCTTTTTCAACTAGTATTTGTTGAAGGCATATGTTAGAGTTTATGATATATGCCTTCAATCTAGGTTTACCTTACTTTTTACATTTATTTATTTATTTATTTATTTATTTATTTTTACCTTACTTTTTAAAACTTTTATTAAAGATTAGATTGGTAAAGATAGAAAAACTCTGTTTTGCCAAGTTTGATTCTCCTAGGAAATAAACACAATGATATTGGAACAACGCTTCCAAACCACACACGTGCATTTGAATCACTGGGGATCTTGTTAACATGCAGATTTTGATTGAGTGGGGCTGGCTGGGGTGGGGCCTGAGACTCTGCCTTTCTAACAAGCTCCCAGGTGCTGCTCATGATCCAGAGATCATGCTTTGAGATGCAAGGTCATAGAGGACCTCCGTTAGTCTCCTTGGTTGACCTTTGGTTCCACTCTACAAGCAGCAATATCGTAATAAAATTTTAATACGGAGACTTAGACATTTGCTCACTTTTAAAAGAGATTTCAACTGAAGGCTTTGTGAGATGTGCAATGCAGCTATATGCCTAAGAATAATCAATCAAGAGTGTTTATTTAGTTATAAATCATGGAACTAGTATTCGAAAGGTATTATGCATGTAGAGCACGAGCCAGTGGCAGCTCCAGAATTTCTATATATAGGAAGGTTTAGGGGCAGCAGTTGGTTTTAGAGAGGGTTGGGGTTCTTTAAAGCTGTGTTTGCCCAGCAAACATATTGATTTCTTACTGGTTTAACTTACCTAGTAAGCTTAGATGGGGTTAAAGCCACTTGTCCCTAGATTGCATGTTATTTTCATGAGTGGGTGAGGAGACAAGTCATCCAAAATACCCTCTTGACACTGCTACTTCCGAGATCCAAAGGAGAACAGGTGAATAAAATATGATTAAGTTGGAAAATAATCTTTTTTATTTTAATGCAAGTGACATACCTTTTGAAATCTTTCTAGGCCAAGCTAATTTGCCTTTTTAGTAAAATATATTTCAAACTATGCAATAGTTATGTTGCTAGAAAGCAGAATCCAAGATAAATTAAATCATATTTTAAGTTCACTAACAGAGCTTTTTAAAAAATCTTATGGTGAAGACTTCTATGAAATGAATAATTACTTTCTTATATATTCCTGGTAGAAATATAAATTAAATTTAAGCAATGATTATTCATACTGATCTGCAATGTGGACAGTCCCTGACTTACAGTGGTTCTGCATGACTTTTTTACTTTACAATGGTGTGAAAGTGAGACACATTCAGTAGAAGTCATTTTGAATTTTGATCTTTTTCTGGGCTAGCAATTTGCAGTAAGATACTCTCTCATGCTACTGGGCTACAGCAGCAAACCACAGCTCCCAGTTAGCCATGAGAGCACTCTGTGATGTGCTGTGCTGCCAGATGATTTCGCCCAGCTGTTGGCTAATATAAGTGTTCTGAACACATTTAAGGCTAATGCAAATGTTCTGAACACTATGATGTTCTGTAGGTTAGATGTATTATTAATAAGTGCATTTTCAATTTACAATATGCTCAACTTTTGATGGGTTTATCAGGATGTAACCCCATCCGAAATCGAGGAGCATCTGTTCATCAGTTTGCTTTAAAGAAAGGGGCACCATGATTCCTCAAAAAACTTGATGTCTAGTAAATGAGTAGATTTTTGGTTTTTCTGCAGTGACATGATGAAAAAGCTTGCTCAGCAGCATAGGGAGCAGGTTAGTCACATCTGGGATTGTCACATTGTGTCCTTCAGCATAACCTCATCTGTGCTGCAATCTCCTCACCTTGCTAGAATGGGGTCAACTTGTCCACAGAGGCCAGTCATAAGTCCATTTCGCCATAAGGAACTTTAAGTACTGAGAAGAAACCTGCACTTAACCTGAATGCTCATCAAGTCAATGATGAGAGGATGGCTCAGGGAGAATACTGGCCTAGGAGTGGGTCCACCCGGATTCCTTCTCTGCCCTGCCATTAACCCAGCCCTCACTTTACCACCCTGAAATTCAGTTTCCTCATCTGCAAAATAAGAGATTAGAACAAGATACTTCTTTCCAATGTGCCCAATTCTGTGATTCCATGAAAAGATTCATAATCATCCAAATAGCAAACATTCTCTAAACAAACCTGGATTAAACATCTTCAATGGGTTCTTTTCACAGACGGGACATGAAAGCTTTTGGTGTGCACGTCTCATGCATTGAACCAGGATTGTTCAAAACAGAATTGTCAGATCCAGTAAAGACAACTGAAAAAAAACTTGCCATTTGGAAGCATCTGTCCCCAGACATTAAACAGCAATATGGAGAAGATTACATTGAAAAAAGTGAGTTTCTGGGCCAATCCAATGTGCCCTGGGATTCATTGTCCTAGGCAGCAGGAAGGATGTTCAAACAAAACTGAAAAATCAAGGTTCCCAGAGTAATATACCAAAAGGGGTCTTAAATATGGATCTGGGATTCCTATTAATTTCGGGTCATCTCTTGCTTCTCTGAGTGTTTATAAACATTTACTAAGTGCCAAGTTCCATGCTAAGTGTCTTATGAATTGTATCATTTACTCCTCAAAAACTGTTGGAGTAGTGAGCAGAGGCTCAGAAAGGTGAAATGTCCTACCCAAGGTTATATAACTCTTCCTGGTCATGCCAGGACCTGAACCTAGGCAGGCTGACTCTAGAGCCCAAAGTCTTCCTCCCTGCACCTACTTCCTGTTTTTGTTAAGCATCAACTACTCACTCAACATTGTTCAAAAATCTAAGAAGATTTAAAAAGGGAGCCAGGAGTGGTGGCTCACGCCTGTAATCCCAGCACTTTGGGAGGAATGCTTAAGTTCAGGAGTTCAAGACCAGCCTGGGCAACATAGCAAGACTTCCATCTCTAAAACGATAAGGAAAAATTAGTTGGATATAATTAATGGAACACACCTATAGTCCCAGCTACTTGGGAGGCTGAGGCAGGAGGATCACTTGAGCCCAGGAGTTTGAGGCTGCTGTGAGCTATGATCATGCCACTGCACTCTAGCCTGGGTGACAGAGCAGGACCTTGTCTCTTAAAAAAAAAAAAAAAAGACAAAGATGATTCAGCCTCTGACTCTTAACTAATTTACAATCCAGTTGACAACAAAAAGTAACTAAGTGACGACTGTGAAACACACAAGAAAATTGATCCTTTACTTCAGTGTAACCCAACAGCCCAGAAGTGGTGCTAGAAGCATTGCTGGTTAAGAAGCCTTACGGGGACAGATCAGGTTTGAATAAGACCTAAAGGTCAGGGAGGAATTATTCGGGTGGAAATTTTCTGGAGCAGAAACCCTTGGAGGGGGAGAGGGAAGGAGAGGTACACATAAATTAAGAGATTGAGTCAGTGATGGAAGAATAATAACAAAGGTTACATAATGATGACTAACATATAGTAACATTTACTAGGTACTTATCACCATTCTAAGTGCTTTCCATGGACTCTTTCATTTAAAATCCCCAAATAAACTCTATGAAGTAGATAGTATTATCATCTTCATTTTATAGAAATAGAGGCCTAGAGAAATAGCTTACCTGAAATTGCACAGCTAGCAAATGAAAGAACTAAATTTGAATCCAGGCAGCCTAACTGCCATTTATTCTTGGCCACTACACTATAATGTGAACAAAGCATTGAGGACTTTGGTCAAACTTCCTGTATCAGAGCTCTCCGTCCACTGCAAATTTCCTGGCCCTATTAAAGTTTATTTGATATTCCTCAAATACTTACTGAGCTCCTGCTTTGAGTTGAGCAGGGTCCTACCTAACTATGTGTCACTCTGTCCCTCCAAACTATGATCCTGCCTTGTCGTCAGTGGACTTGAAAAGATAGTCAACCATGGCAAGTTCAAGGTCAGGAGTTTTCAAGTTAGAGCTAAGTGCTAAGTCAGATCCACCTGGGGAGGTTTTTTGTTTGTTTGTTTGTTTGTTTGTTTTTGAGACAGAGTCTCTCTCTGTTGCCCAGGCTCGAGTGCCGTGGCGTCAGCCTAGCTCACAGCAACCTCAAACTCCTGGGCTCAAGCGATCCTTCTGCCTCAGCCTTCCACCTGGGGAGGTTTTTAAAATGACCAACTCACCACTATACTCTAATCACACAGTCACACACACACACACACACACACATAGGGGTACACACATTTTATATATATATATATATATATATATATCAACTAAAATGTCTGATTTGACAAATCTCTTAATGCTGACATGTTACTGTAGGTTTAGAACCATTGCCATTAAATGCCCTAATTCTCACTAACTCTGAAGCTTCTATTTCAGTTCTAAGACTGAACTTAACCTTTCAAACTTAATACTTCAGAAACAAAATTCCTCATTTAAAAGAACTTTCTCTGTTTGATATTGACATTGATACTTTTTAAATGCCTGGGACTATATTACCAACTTCCATCTCAAATTATTTTTGACTTGGTCCCTGGTTCAGGTGTTCTGTCTCAGAAATACCGAAAGGCACTGAGCCCAATTTTATACTGGTTCTTCTTATTAGTGTTTTCCTACTCAACAGTTGGAGATCCACCAAATTCACAGTCCCAAAGTAGACCACAAATTTAAGGTCACCTTTTCTCCAGTTCCCAGACTGAAGTCTCAAATAGTCATAAATAATTACTAGGTTCTTTGAATAACTTGTAGCTAGTGGGACCTGAAATTGAAAGAAAGAATGAAAATCATAGATTTTCCCTTATGAAGACAAGACTCAGGTATGTTTTAAGAGTATATGAGAATCACATTGTAGTTCTACTTTGAATTTTGGGGGGAACCTCCATACTATTTTCCACAACAGCTGTACTAATTTACATTCCCACCAACAGTGTGCAAGGGTTTCCTTTGCTCCACATCCTTGTCAACATTTGTTATCTTTTGCCTCTTTGATAGTAGCCATTCTAACAGGAGTAAGGTGATATCTCATTGTGGTTTCAATTTGTGTTTCCTTGATGATTAATGATGTTGAACATCTTTTTTCATATACTTATTGGTCATTCGTGTGTCTTCTTTTGAGAAATGTCTATTCAGATCTTTTTCCATTTTTTAATCAGGTATTTATTTTCTTGCTATTGAGTTGTTTGAGTACCTTATTTATTTTGGATATTAACTCCTTATCAGATAATGGCTTGCAAATATTTTCTCCCATTCTTGTAGGTTGTCTCTTCACTCTTTTAACTGTTTCCTTTGCTGTACGGACGCTTTTTAGTTTGATGTAATCCCATCTGTCTATTTTGGCTTTTGTCGCCTGTGCTTTTGGGGGTCATATCCAAAAAATCATTGTCTAGACTGATATCAAGAGGCTTTTCCCCTCTGTTTTCTGCTAATAGTTTTGTACTTTGAGGTCTTACATTTAAGTCTTTAATCCATTTTGAGTTGATTTTTATATATGGTATGAGATAAAGGTCCAATTTCATTCTTCTGCATGTGGATATCCAGTTTTCCCAACAGCATTTATTGAAGGGGCTGAGGTCCTAAACCATAACCAGTCCCTTGCAAAATCTCTACCTCTCTAAAGGTCTCTTGGCTCATTACTTAACCACTTTATCTGCATGAGAACCGAGATACTTGAAGCTTCCTGAGTCAGGGCATTTGGGGATGATTCTCTCTTTATTTACAGAACAGTAGAGGCATATGGTATACGAGTGCACCCTCACATCCACACATGCACACACATGCTTTAAGCACACATCCGTATACACATACACATTTTCTACAAACACAGTGGTCCCCTAAAACAAATTAGAAGTAAAACCTGTAACTTTCCTGGATCAGGGACCTCATAGGCTTTATGCAGTATCTTTCTCCCACTGCTTTAAAGCAGTACTTCTCAAAGTTTCAACCAGCAGCATCAGCAGCATCTGGAAACTGGTTAGAAATGCAAATTTTTGGGCCCCACCTCACACTCACTGAGTCAGAAACTCTGGAGTTGGAACCCAGCAATCTGAGTTTTAACAAGCTGTTGCCTACCCAAACCTGAGAGAGTCTGCTGACCACCCAAGCTGGTCTAAAGAAAGTGCTGCTGCATCCTTTTCTGAGGAATAGATACAAAACTATCATGATGGTCCTCCATTATAATGGCAAATTCAAAATAAATTCCCTCACACACACCCTTTGCTTTGCACCCTAGCCTCCCACTCTGCTTTTCTTTTCTTTTATTTTTTTTTTCCAAAGAGTAAAAGTGCTTTTGTCTCCTTTTATAGGTCTCAGTAAACTGAAAGTCAATACTACATCCTTTTTGAACGTGGACCTCTCTCTGGTAGTAGAGTGCATGGACCATGCTCTAACAAGTCTCTTCCCTAAGACTCGTTATGCTGCTGGAAAAGATGCCAAGACTTTCTGGATACCTCTGTCTCACATGCCAACAGTTTTGCAAGACTTTTTATTGTTGAAACAGAAAACCAAACTGGCTAATCCCAAGGCAGTGTGATTCAGCTGACCACAAATGCCTGCCCCAGGCTATGAGATTGGCTGATTTCAAGATCTCATCTCCTTTTCAGTCTCATTCCTTACCTAATCCAACCTGGACTCATTTACATCATGCTTCTTTTGATAGAAAAAGAGGTCCCACGATCACTGGTGACATCCCAGGGTTCCTTCTCAAGCCTTCTTTCAAAAGATGGGCCAGGATGAACATCACCTAGGCAAGTCCTGCCCAATATTTAGACTTCAACTGCTTGATATGATGTAAGGGAAATTGAAAGACTTCCCCATCCAATATGGTCTCCACCACTGCCTGCCCCATGCTTACAGTCTCCAGCATTTAGAGTAACTCCTGGATGTTAAATATTGTCCCTTTTCAAAACATTAAGAAATAAGTAGAATATTTTCATAAGTAGCTTAGACACATTCTATTATCTTGCTGACAATAAGACTGTAAAGGACTGGAGCTCTGTTCTGTAGAGATGGGGTTTTGCTATGTTGCCCAGGCTGATCTTGAAATGCTGGCCTCAAGTGATCCTCCTGCATTGGCCTCCGAAAGTGCTGGGATTCCAGGCATGGGCCACGATGCCCAGCCTCTGGAGCTCTGTTCTGGATAACCTTTGGTGGGGACAAGAAAAGGAAAGGCGATAAAGCCTTATGTGACACTGATATAAGCTAAGAGATAGCAGGAAAACACTAGGTAGAACTACAAGTAAGAAAAAGTTAGGAGAAGAAATAGGAGGACTGCAAAAAAAGAATATATATATATGAAAGTGGAGAGACTCCAAGACAAAACTTCCTATTCCAGGGGATGCTATAGAGCAGCGGTCTCCAACCTTTTCAGCACCAGGGACCGGTTTCATGGAAGACAATTTTTCCAGGAGGGTGGGGGTGGAGCTCAGATGGCAATGTGAGCAATGGGGAGCTGAGCGGCTACAAATACAGATAAAGGTCCACACTCGCCTGCCGCTCACCTCCTGCTCTGTGGCCTCCCAGTTCCTAAGTTTCATGGAAGACAATTTTTCCATGGAAGGGGTTGGGAGTGGGTCGGGGAAGGCAGTGTTCAGGCGGTGATGTGGCCGGTTGCTAACAGGTCGCAGATCAGCGGTGGAGGCCCGAGGGTTGGGGACCACAGCTGTAGAGGATTAAACACCCTATTCAAGGCTACTGTGAACAGTGATGCACACACAGGTTTTTGGTGGAAAGATGTAATAACAGAGTAATTAATCATTCCAAAAAAAGAAAAATGTAGGGTATTTAGTTGATTCTGGTGATTGTAAAAAGCACAGGACCCAGAATATGTGGTACAGCTTACACCTGAGATGGTCAGAAATCCTGCCTTTGAGATGTCTCTGAGGTCCCTTGAAGATACGGAGCTAGATTAAAAGCCTCTCTTTAGCCTACATCTGCAGTGAGGTTAGATCCACGTCTTGTTCGTATTTGTGCTTTCAAACTGGATTGACTCTGGGCCCACACTCCATCCAAAGAAGCAGTTCCCTAAAACAGATGTTTCCCCAGATTCCAGCAGCCAGTACCGGTCGCAAAGATTTGTTAAATATTTAC
This sequence comes from Propithecus coquereli, assembly GCF_000956105.1. Classification (NCBI taxonomy): domain Eukaryota; kingdom Metazoa; phylum Chordata; class Mammalia; order Primates; family Indriidae; genus Propithecus; species Propithecus coquereli. Next base: position 2,445,901 of record NW_012149063.1, read on the forward strand.
AGGAAGAAGGCTGGAGTGGCAAAATTCAACATTTTTTGCAGAATAATGTGGTGTAAAAAGAGCCAGAGAGATGATGTGGTGCACATGTGAGCACATGCACACGTAATGTATTGTGAAGAAAATGTTTAATATCTGCTGCTTGAAACCATGTCCACTTGAAGGTATCAGTAATTCTATTCATGTTCATTCACCTTTCTGGAAACATCTGCTCAGAGGTAACTTCCTCCTTCCAAGTGTAGCACATACTGATGACTGAAAAATCAAGTTACCAATGGTGTCTACCTGGACATATGTTTCATAATTTTGAGGGAAGATGTGCTCATCCCTTTTGCACCAAAATGAAAAAAGTCAAGCAAGAATGAGATAGAAGAATCCTCAGGCAAAGTGAGTTAAACTACTGTGCTGTGACTACCTACCTGTGAAGCCATCCCCTTCTCAGTCTTAGCCCCAGGGAGAGTTCACCAGTGGATCTGGCTGCAGTTAATCATCTCACAGCTTGTCCTTGGAGCTGTGCTCACCAGTGTTGTTTGCTTGGGCCCCTCTTTCTCATCTTGGCTTCATTTTCACTGCTTTGGAATTTATGACAAGCTGCCCCCTGACTTTCCAGAGCTCCCAGGACTGCCAAGACGTTTAGAATCTGAAGAAACCTTCTTTGCTGAACTTCAACCATTCCAGTCATATTGTTGGGCCTACCTAATTGTATTATTTCCTTTGTTTTGCCTAGACCTGAGTTCTTTGTTCATTCCTTCAGGTAGCTACAACTTGGTGACTCTCTGTTTCATCCAATCAAAAATTCTCTCCTTAAAACAAAATGTCACCAAGCATGGTAATTGCTCCAAAATAAAACCAAATATATTCACCCAAGCAACTTTAAAAGGTTTTTAAGCTAAATGAGAAGGAGGGGTATTTGGAAGTAT
>NW_012149063.1:2447767-2491166 GCF_000956105.1 Propithecus coquereli
CTGACAGACATCTCATCTCAACTGCAGCATATTCACCTTTGTGCGCTGTCAGCGATTTCTTCTCACTGCAGTCTGAATTGTTCAGAATTGAAATCTGATCATTCTACTCTTCTCCCTATCACTGCTTTCTTAAACCCTTCAGTGTGTTCACCTTGCACTTTGGCTAAAGACTAAAAGGCATGACACGAGTCAAGTTGCCCGAGCACTCCTTACTGGCCTCATTTCAGACCATCGTTCTCTTCACTTTGCTACCTCAGGACCTTCCCCATCCTCCTCCCTAGGAAGTTCCCCTCTTGGCTGGTTGTCTAGATTGTTCATCCTGCAGCTCTCACCACGTCCTCAGGGAAGCCCACATGGTTCTAAACTCTGGCCTCCACCTTCGCATCCCAACTAGGTTCCCATCTTGTATGCTTGCGCCATGCCCTATAATTTGCTTCAGGAATCTCATTACAGTCTTTAACTATATATTTGTGTGGTTAGTGAGGTAATATTTGTCTCCTGTATCAGAGTGTAAGCTTTGTGAAATCAGGATCAATGATGCTTTGCTTATCTTTGTATTCTCTTACCTAGCATATTGCTGGCACATAGATCAGCATTCAATGAATATTTGTTGAATGAATGCAGAAATCAGCCTACATTAGCCTTTCTACCTAAGGGGCAATCTATTACTGAAGGTCAAGCTTGTCAACCCTGTTAGTTGTGCTATCCATGTGTCAATTCACAGTTAGTTCCAATTTACAGGAAGTTCCATACCTTCTAAGTGCTTCCTGAAGCCTCCCTAGCTCTGGTCCTACTGTCACCCTCCCCTCAGAGACTAGTCAGTGTTGCTATAGTGATTTCCCATGACCAGCAGGTCCAGAGACAAGGAGCTTGTCTCCATGTTAAGCCATCCCAGGCCCAGTGGTCACAGACCAAAAAGAAAATCAGAAATCATTTAGGCCATTTCTCTGCCTACTGGCAGGACATGTCTAACCCATCCAGGCTGAAGAGAATCTCTCCTATTTAAAATTTCTCCAGAAACTCCATAACTTTTATGAGCAGCCCATACTGATATTTAATGAGGAAAACTTCTAAGACAAATGATCAGTTTTGGCTCTTCTCCACACTATAATCCCAATAGTTCTCAAGAACACAAGAGATCACAGTCCCATCGATGTGGAGGCGATAGCTAAACATTCTCAAAATGAAAAGTTTTTTGATATTTAGAAATTATTTGTGACAGCTTAATCTAAGTCATAGTTTATAAGGACAAAGTTAGCCAACAGTTTTGTGACTTTTTGCATGTTGAAAAATAAGACAATTATGTCGATATTCCTAATACTAACATTCTTCCTTAACTCTGTGATTCATTTTCAAAAAGAAAATATGAGTAATTTCCATTGTAAAATAGCCAGGGCTTTAATGCAGATTCTGGTTTAGCAGAGTTTCCAAGCTCTTTTTTGCATATAGCACCTGCTCAAGAAAGAACCAGATCGTAGCCCTTGCCTGATTGGTCCCTGGAAATAGCATCGCAGCCTGAAATAGGCCAGGCCAGGGCAATAGAACATTCTGTCACATTCTACAACTGGAAACTGTCTTGAACTGTTCCATTTCATTTCCTTTTGAGAAATTGGAAATAGAATGAATTCTGCTATGGATACATAGCATAAATTCTGGGCAAAAACCATGCAGTCCCATATATAGGCAAAATATTTACTTTCAGTCCTCTGGGTCTGGTTTTTCCTCCTAGATACAGCAACTATAACTTGAGTATGATGCCACCCACTGAATGCTGGGGCCTGGATTATGAACCAGGTAATCCAGACAATCGGCTTCCCATAGGTATGATAGGAAACGTAGTAGTAATGGTTATTTAATATTTAGGCTAGGTCAGATTCCTATTGCATTTTACTGTATGTTACATCAATCATTTCATCTAACCCTAACCACATCTCAGTTGGGTGTGTTTTTTACAAATGGACAAATGAAGTCACAGAGAAGTGGGTAATTTGTCCAAGGCTATACTGCTAGTGAACGTGAGCCAGGATTCAAACCCAGGCAGCCTGTTGTTGGAGCCCATGCTCAGAACCACTGTGCTATATTATAAAGAATCTGGGTCTTACGGAATATTTCTCTAAACTTTGGTTCTGATTCTACAAAAACAAGACCTTTATTAAATTAATCTAACATTAGTCTTGCCTAGCCAATAATAATTATGCACAAGTGTGATGTGTAATTTTGAGCAATATACAAATATATACTCTTTTGTTTTCCTATATTTTCTCTAATTTTTCTTACCTGTAAAATAATAAAAGCATTTATACTTCATTCTCCAGATCTTTGAAGTTTTCTAACTAGATTTCTGGATTTTCTTTTCTTCCTTTTTTTTTCTCCTCCCCCCTTTTTTCTTTTTTTGTTGTTGTGGGTTTTATTTGTTGTTAGTTGTTTTAGGAATTTAATTGCAATCACGTTTTTCTAATCTCAATAAAGGTCTTACATCAACTGTCCTGACCCAACACCAATACTTTGAATCCTTCAGCTTTTGAGATTAGAAAAAAGAAAAAGAACAGAAGACAAGGTTCCCAGAAATATTATGTTTCCCCATGGCTGCATTTTTTTTTTCCAAAAAAAAAATAAGCAAAACAGCCCAAGCAACGGGGCAAAGAACAAGCCCGGGAAAAACAAAGAAAAAAAAGAAGGGAACCTAACCCAAAAGAAGGCAAGGCCCCCCAACAACAACAAGGTGCAAACCCAAAAAGTACTAGTAAGTGGCTGGACTTTCTGCTTTGGCTGGAAGAGGTTATATAGCCCCATGTCTGTCTCACAGAGACACTTCCACTAAGAACATGTCCAATATGACAAGTTTCTGCTCTAATACCACTGAAGAATGGAAGGTCACCACCTTCTAATTACCTTGTTGATTAGTTCTTGTTACTAGAACATTCTTTATAATTTTTGACCCAAGATCTATAGGGGAGGGGAGAAGGGCAGAAAGGGCTATTGTTTCTGCTGCCATCATGATAATAATGGTTCACATTCATGGAGCTTTAAAATGAGCCAGAGTCTACACAGAGTGCCATCTATGTTCTCATGAGGTCTTTACAGCTTTTACACAACAGGTATTCTTATTGCCTCATTTTACCAATGGGGACCCTAATATCCAAGCTTCAGACACAGATGAAATCTCTATTAGTCTAAGATTCCTAAATTCTCACTTGAAAAAAATGCTAGTTCTCAAAAATACATAAAATAAATAAGAAAAGAAAAACTAGATGATGGATTTCAAAACCCCAAATTCTTCTTTAAAGTTCTTTCTGGACTTCGGGAGCCCTTCCAAATGAGAAATTTTAAAACTCCGAGTGCTAGAAGTGTAAGACAAGCCTCCTGGCCAATGACCCCACGCCCCGTCCCCTTGCCCTCAGCGCCTGAGAGGGAGGTGGACAGCGTGTGCAGGCTCCTCTCATTGCCCCACTCACTCCCCACCCGCTGCTGCCAGCACCCTTCTAAGAAGTGAGGCTTTCTTTCATGAGCAGAAATACAAACAGGTATCTCTATGCTTTATAAATGTCAGTGTTCATTCGGAGTGAAATAAATAAATAAAAGTATTCTGGTCAGAAAACCCTCCAAGCTTGCACGTCTTCTTTGGACCCCCTACTCCCTCCCTCTGGCCACTCTTTTACCTCCAAAGTGTAATGGAATCTGATCTGAGTTCTGTCCCTGAGAGAAGTATTTGTAACATGGAGTTAGATGAAGACAAATGTGGGTTTATTATCCCACCAGAGGAATACATGAGAAAACAGAATCTGGATCTGAAATGCTCCTGCAAGTTCCAGCCGTGCACTAACCAGAAGAAATGATGTAGGGAAAGTTGCAAGGCTCTACTGTGCTCACAAAAAAACAAGCATGGGATTCAGAGCCACACTGTGAAAATAACTGAAGTATTTTATGCAATAATCAGCTCCAAGTGAGTCAACAGTGTGATGTAACCGTGTGATGTAACTACTACCCTCTTCCCTCAACAAGGAACAAAAAGTAAATGGTGCTTTGACCTTGGCTTAAATTTTAAATTTACAGCATATAGAGTAGGGATGGTGCTGGCCGTGTCTACTCCCAGCTGCTAGAGCACTGGTAAAATTCACCTTCACTGTTGGGAACCCCACCATGTATGGCCACAGGCATTCTGGAGTGGGCAGCAGCAGATCAGGCTGTCTGAAGACCAGGTGAGCTGAAGAAGCCGGGGTGGTTTACCGGGAAGAAGGAGCTGGGGAGAGACAGGAATTGAACTCATATCAGAGAGCACAGAATGGTAGGGCCAAGGTCATGGGTGGAAGTTACATAGAGTTCAAGTTCAGCACCACATAAGGACAGCTTTTGCACCAGCAGGAGTTTGACTGAGGGGAGCCGCCACTGCAGGCGAGCCCAGGAAGGACAGCCCTTGGGGAGGGGTTGCCGGAGCAGGGGTTCAGGCAACATGAGGCTGAGCTTGCTGACTTGGTTGACTTTTGAGGGTTCTCAAAGCCTTCAGATGCTACAACTGGGGACAGGGGCTTTCCTCAGATGTGGCACATACCAGTATACAGACAGCCAAGCATTTCTAGCTTCTAAAGTCTGAGGAAGCAGCAAGCTAAATGTCTCTCACCCCAATTCTCACGAGGCATGAAACTTTATTTCAAGACTTGGAAGATTGCCTTAGCCTCGGACAAGGATAAAGGAGGCAGGTACTGAAAGAGGAACAAAGAGACATCAAGATGAACTTAAGTTAAATTTCAGACCTTGCTCAGAGGCAGCCCCAGGGCTAGCATAGGAGAAAGGAGGCTGGAAGGATTCTTGGAGCAACCTGCCACCCGGACATCCTTAGCTAGCTTCGCTGTGTGTGTGTGCAGTTACCGGAAACACGTGCTGACTTGTTCAAATAGGTGTTATAAATGGATGTGGTAGAAACAGAGTAATCAAACTCTGCAAGGTGTACAGTGAACACTTAGTCTTCCTTTCGCCAGAACTCTAGTCCCCAGCCAGGAGTTTGTCCTGTCTCCTTTCTGAGCTGTGTAGCTAAAGATGTGTACATAACCTCATCACACACTCGTTCACACAAATGGTAGCAGAGCTAGACTCTGCACACTTTTCTCTATTTTGGTCTATAATATGCTCAAATTTTAATAAACAAAAGACTAGAAACTCCCAAAACTAATGTTCACAGTTGTCCTTTTCAAATCTGGCCCACCTTGGGCAATAGATGGCTGTGATTCCACCAGTTTGACTTCTTCAGCGCTTGACTTAACAAACCAATGTATAGTCAACCTACGTAACAAACGGAGGAAGGCTCTCTAAAAGAAGATGGTGTTTCTTTGAGGGTAGGGCGCTGCGATGGGAACACACGTGCCACAGTAAGCTGTGTGCATATCCAGGGAGGGAAAGGAAGGCAACGGTGTCTAAAGGAAATGAGGAGGGTTACATAATTGTTTTGAAATCATTATTCTAGGCTTCAGAGATCAGTAACAAGGGTGATGCCAGTCTGAGGTTGGGCAGGCAGTTAGTTGCTGGGCAGATGTCCTTACAGAAGTTTTTTTTAATATAAGGTTGCAATGGCCATTGTGCAAGGTTGTGGTTTTTGTGGCATCTTTTGTGATAGTCTTTTTTTTTTTTTAAATCAGGCATACAAGCAAGAGAACTCTCTCTTCATAGCCTTCATATCTCTATTTGTCAGGGTTTTGTTTTGTTTTGTTTTAACACAAGTGACTCCATTTTGATTCTGACACCTTCACAGTATAAAGTCATTAAATATTAATAACGATGCTGTCGTTCTTTCATTAAATACATCTTGAAACCAGTATTCCCTATACTCTGGTTTCCTCCCTAATTTAGTACAGCAATTATCTTTACCCTGTATAAAATAAGAAAGGAGATAATTGTGTTGATTGTCAGCAATTCTTAAAGAGTATAATGTCATTTATCAACAATAGCAGTTACAAGTGGAATCACCAGTCCATTAATAAATTATTCTAATGGGAAGTCGCTCCTCTATGTAAAGTTAATTAATTCTTTTAGGAAACTATTTAGAAAATGTTACATTTCCCCTGGTAATTAATGTCTAATTCCCAAAGAGTGTTTGATTCACTGAGAGTCAATTCTATGACATCAGCAGTCAGGGCTTCTAAAAGTGACACATTGATTGAAACTTTCCTTTTATTTCTTTATTTTTTAAACCTGTTCTCTCTGTTTTTGTAGATGAGTACCCAGAGATCTATTTACTTCACTACTGGTGAAAAGTAGCAAATGAGGCATTCACAAAGCTGCCCTGTCTGATTCTAAAAGCTAAACCTCATTGACAGTTCCCTGTGAAGTAAACCACTTCCCTGCTGTGAGGAAATGGAGTTGTCATGCTGATTATTACCTTAAAATGACAAGGGAGCTGTTATGGGTTGAAATCTATCCCTCCCACAAAAAACCAAAACAAAATCAATAAATGTTGGGGTCGTAACCCCCAGGACCTCAGGGCGTGACCTTATTTGGACACAGCATCTTTACAGAGGTAATCAAGTCGAAATGAGGTCATTGGGGTGGGTTCTAATCCAATATGACTGATGTCCTTATAAAAAGGGGAAATTTGGACACGGAGACACATAGAAGGACAATGATGCAAAGAGACACAGGGAGGAGACAGCCATCCACACACCAAGGAGGGAGACCTGGAGCAGATCCTTCTCTCTCAGCCCTCAAAGGAACCAGCTCTGCCACCACCTTGATTTCTGACTTTTACCCTCCAGATGCATGAAACAATAAATTGCTGTTGTTTACTCAGTTTGTGGTCCTTTATTACAGAGCTGTGTGACATTAATGTGACTTTGGTTTGTCAGGATCATGGAGTGAAATCAACTCTCAGGAGCTCACCTAGCCTCTGAGCTTCTTTCCCAAATGAGAACTTTTTTAAATGTGAGAAATCTGTCTAGAAGTGCTTCATAGGTGGTCAAGAACAGAGACTCATTAATTGAGCTGCTGGGAGTCAGAGCCCAGCGCTGCCCGTTGCATGGGCTTGACCATTGCCAAATTACTCAATTTCTCTAAACCTTAGTTTCCTCGTCTGTAGAATGGGCATAAGAAGAGTACCTACTGCAGACAGTCTTAAGAATTAGCTAAGTGGGCTGGAGGTGGAGGCTCATGCCTGTAATCCTAGCACTCTGGGAGGCCGAGGCAGGAGGATTGCTTGAGCTCAGCTGTTCGAGACCAGGCTGAGCAAGAGCGAGACCCTGTCTCTACTAAAAATAGAAAAAAATTGACCAAACAACTAAAAATATATATAGAAAAAATTAGCCAGGCACCGTGGCGCATGCCTGTAGTCCCAGCTACTCAGGAGGCTGAGGAAGGAGGATCGATTAAGCCCAGGAGTTTGAGGTTGCTGTGAGCTAGGCTGATGCCACGGCACTCTAGCCCAGGGAAGAGAGTGAGACTCTGACTCAAAAAAAAAAAAGAATCAGCCAAGCAAATGCATGTCAAAGCACAGTGCTTAATAAATCTTAGCTGTTATTATTGTCCATTTTGTTGGCACTTTTTCAAATTAGCTTAGCTTAGGTGCATGACAAACACACTAACAGATCAGCTCCCATCCTGATCTGTTATTTGAATGGATTGGCTGAAGACAGGACAAGAGCAATATTCTGATTTTTGTTCTTCCCTCTTTTATAAGTTAAGTGTGACAAGAAGGGATTGGGTCCACAGCGGGATGCTCAGAATGATGAAAGGGAGAAGAACCAAGACCTGTGGGGCGAAAAACCCAATCACACAAAACATCCATTCGTCACCATTTTCTCAGCACCTGCTCTACAGAGAGTCCAACCTGAGGTGCTGTGACTATAGATGAACGGCCAAAAATGGAGGGTTGGCCTGGCAACGCCTTCAGTTACCAGAGGGACGTTAGTGTCCAGAGGGGCAGAGCTGCCAGGCCCACCTCCTAGTTTCTAAGAAATTACCACCAGATCATTTCAAAGAAAAGAGAACAGGAGCCCTGAAGGGTGGGGAGACTTAACACTATTTCAGACTTGGGCCAGAGCAAGACTTGGATAAGAAGAAAAAAGCTTCCTCTGTTGTAAGAAAGAGGAGAGTTCTGTTACACAGCAGGAAGACTGACCAGAATAGAGAACTAAGAGCCCAACATCCTCACCCATGAAGAGTTGCAGAAATAAGATGATGATGATGATAATAATGATTATTATCAAATGTTGAGCAACTATTAAGTTGCAGTGTTGATTGTGCGTTAATTGGTTAATTATTAATTTAACTGTGTTCATTGTTTTGCATGGATGGTTTACCTGGTTTAATCTTCCCACAACAGCCTGGCAAGATGGTTGTGAAGAAGAGCAGAGCTCAGGTAGGATAACAACTCACCCAGCATCTCAGAGCTAGAGGGTAGCAGTTGGGACCACCGGCCTCTGCTCCAGACAGCCCCCTAGAGGCAGCCGGCAGCAACAGATGCTGCTAAGGGCCCTTCTTGCTTTGTGATTGTATATTTTTAGAACATCCAAGCCACAGCAATGAGTTTTATCTTTTATCAGTGAAGTCTATTCAGCTGGTCATGTGGAGTTTTGAACTATGAAAACTATTATTATCAAAAATAACTAATCATCTCGGTGAAAGAACAGGTTCTCCCACAAAATCTTTGGTGAATTTGGGTCTGGTGTTGATTGCTTTTGTTGAACTATAAACTTGCAGAAATCCTTGCTTCCGCCCCGGTAATGACAGCAGCATTTCCCCTTGTCCTTTTCTGGCTCAGTGTAATGAAATGCAGGGGAAACCGCAGGAAATACTGTGGTCAGGTTTTGAACTTCAGCTAGCACCCTCACCCTGAACACTGTGACAAGGGCACCGTGGAATAAAAAAGGGAGGGGGTGACATGATGGAGAGGTCCTGGTCCTTCTTTAGGTGACAAAGAAGCCTAGGCATGACAAGAGAAGCACCGCTGAAGGAAGACTGGACCTGACTTACGGCTCGTGGTGCAGATGTCTCCACTCAAACCCAATCTAGGAGAAAACCAGGGGCACTCCTCCCAGGACGCCCCGCGGCTCCCAGAAGCAGTCTGCCGGGAGGGGACGCAAGAGGATGCCTGCCCGTGTGAGAACTGGCACATTTCCTAGACTTAGCATTTTATTTGGCTCCAAGCGGGGTGACAAGCTTATCCTGAGCACCTTCTGTTTTCAGAGCCAAGCAGAGATTGCGTAAGATCTCTACATCTATCCCTAGATGGTTAAACCAGCGATTGCTCTTCCATTCAGCAGGAAGTGAAGTAAGACCACTGTACTTCTGTAAATTGCCAAGGAAACTTGCAAAAGGTATATTATGAACCCAAAGTAAGTCAATACAGAAGGAAAATGTGAATGAATAACAGCAGAAAGATGTATCATTTATTGGATACATTTTATGTGAACGTGTGTGCTATATGCGTTATCTGATGTACTCTTCTCAACAACCTAATGTGGCCATGACGATGCCTTACTTTACAGATGGCAAAAAACAGAGATTTGAGAGAGGTGTCATGCCCAAGGACACACACACACAAGCGCATATGCATATGCGTGCAAGTGACGAACTTGGGACTCAGTCCTGGCTCATCAGACACCGTGGGTGTCTCCACCACTCCTGTGCCTTCCCCCACAAAGGGCAAGTTTTCAAAAATGACCTAGTCCTGTGTTTGAATTTACTCCTCTTTCTCGTAAGTAGTTAAGGCTACAGTAAAAGCAGGTAGTCTATAAAATAGTTTGCATTTTTAAATAGGCTCACACTTACCTAGGCCACCAATAATCCCTCTTTTCTCCTTCCACAGTAAAAATGGAAAGCAGAGAGTGTTTTCTAATTAATCCAAACCCTTCTGTGATAGAAAAGTGGTCCCGAATAAGTCGAAGGTAAAACAAAATTAGAAGCTAAAAGGATTTGAGGTTTGTTAAGAAAAACGTTTAACATTACACTGGAGTGGTCACTAGGAAAATTGATTCGTGACTTTCAGTGAAGCCAGAAGCTCTATGTCAGCAAGACAGGAGCTGTCCCTGCCTGGAGGTTCCGGGCCAGCGACTCCAGGGCAGCCTGTCGGGGTCACCTCGCTCAGCCTGCGGGCAGCCCTGGCTCCAGCGCTACAGCTCAGCATTTCTCGTAATTGTCAAAGAGCAAATGGCCACATCTGAGCTGGAAATGGTTGCATAAGCTATTTGAGGGTAAAGTTTGAGAAAGATTTACTTTTTAAAATCAATTAAAATGGAAAAATACACACACAAAAACTCCATACTATGCTTTTATAGACAGAAATAGCATATTCATGAACATAGCCCGTGGAAGCTATTCCAAATTTGGGATGAGGGACAGGCAAGAGGCGAAAAGGCCTAAAATTTACTGAGAGGCAGCAGCAGGCACTTCACAAATATCCTCGTTCTCACAGGATTTTCATAATAAGCCTGAAATACACTTATTCCTGCCACCATTTTGAAGCTGCCACCGTCGGAAAGGTTAAGTGCTTACACTGAGCTCATGCCAAGTTAGGAGTTGAACTGTAGCCTCTTCAACTTTCAAATTCAGGCCGAGAGCAGTGGCTCGTGCCTGTAACCCCAGCACTTTGGGAAGCCGAGGCAGAAGGATCACTGGAGGACAGGAGTTCGAGACCAGCCTAGGCCACAGAGCAAGACCCTGTATCTAAACAAACAACCAAAAGAAAAAAAAAAAAACCTTTCAAATCCAACCCCTTAACACTACGAACCTGATCTCATAATACTAGGTAGATAAGGAAGTCCCGGACACAGTGTGTCCTTCCTCCAAGTGGTTGTGGCCTGAATGCAGGACACTGCAGCTTCTAGGGGACTGGCAAACCACTTCCTGAAGCAAGCTACCTCCCTATGTCCATCTCTCCCCACAACTCATTCCCTGGCCCAGGGAATGAGTGGAAACCAAATGCCATCCCGACCTACCCCAACACCTGTGCTCAATTTTTTGCCAGGATTAAAGCAGGCAGGCCCAGTGCTGCCACTTGGACACTAGGGGGCGCCTGATGCTCACAAAATCCCTGGGTTCCCCAGCCAGGGTCCTGTGGCCCCTGCTTGGTCATAGTGGGAAGAAACACAGTTCATCCCTCTACCCCGAGGAAGTGTTGCTTACATGGATCAAAATCTACCATGTTTTGGAACAAACCTAGTTTCATTACTGGGATGCTCAGCTGGACAACCTAAATCCAACATGCTCCCTGTTTGGTACTATGAGAACACAATAAAAGAAAAGTCCCCGCTGTCTGATGGAAAACCACCATCCTCCCAGCCCAGCTATTGCCAGCCCCTAGGGTAACCCAGAGTAAACACAACACTATCAATCAATGATAAATGTAATAAAAATCCAAGTGATCAAAAAAATATTCCAAGGCGTAAAAGAAAAATAGCCCCGTCTCCAAAGTGCAGCTCCTGCTCCCAGAGGGAGGCTGCGTGGGTGAGGGCGGCCACTTGGAGAAGCTGTAGTCTGTTGCCCAAGGAAGCCCACTTTGATGAGGCCCTAGGTGCCCCCTCTGTGCTGAAGCCTTTCAAAGCTGGGCTCTTGGCAACAGCCTTTGAAATAACTGGGTGCTGGCAACACAAGTTTGGCATTAATATGCAAATAAAAATACTCAAGTCTCCCAGTTCATGCTTTCGGATCTTTTAAAAAAAATTCAGCCACTAACCATGACTAACAGAAAATAAAGGAGACAGAAAAAGTGGTACGACCTTCGCGTGATTTCTCCCACTGACCTCCTTGTGCTGGAGCCAAAGCACTTTCAGACCAGAGAAAGAGAGGGCTGGGGTCTCGACTAGGAGCCCACACCGCCTGGTGCTAAGGACTTTTTCACCACCCAGCTCTAACAAAAGCTTTGGGAGGGATAATAGACACTACTCAGCTCTGTCAATCAACCTCAGTTGCTCTATTTTCATTGCTACCAAGATGCATGAAAAGCTGAAGTTTGCTACAAAGCCCCCATCGAGGTATTCAGGAAATCGCGGAAGGGCTTGCTGGGCCGATGGCTGTGAACTTGCCATTGTGCACATCCTTTCCTTACAGACTCCATCCTGCCTTCCATGCTTCTTCCTTTGTCTGCCCGCTCCCCAGAGATGGGCTGCAAAGAGGCACCTCAGAGGCAAGCCTGTCTCTATAATAAGATGTGACAATGAGTTTGGAGAATTCACTGGCTAAACATAATTATAAAAAAAGAATTTTGCATCGTTATCCGTTGCTTTTCTGAGACACGAACGTGAGTGGTGAGGCTCCCATCCCTACCACTCTCAGGACAAGGGCAAGCACAGAGCAGGTGTTAACTGACCAGCCGGATGGCAAAGCACCCAGCCAGTGGGGACAGACACACTTCAGTAAAACCTGACTCAACCGTCAACCCAAACCTAATGCAAACAGCTGAATGGTGACAAAACAAACAAAACTTAAGACCTTAGAAGATGAATTACAACCATTTTCAAAATTCCTGGCACACTAGAAGAGGAATCAGAATCCATAGACATTTCTTTGGTGAGCAGGGGATTTCAAGCTTTTGCTACAGGATAGTATCATAAAGTGCAGGGCTGGAGAAAAGGCAAAGATCTGATAGAGCAGAACCAGCAGGAGGTGGCCTTGCTGTCAATGTGATATGATGGCCATACTAACAGGGAAAAAAAATGAAACCCTCCCAGGGTCCGTCTCCGTAGGCTGGTAGACTATCATCTCCACATCACTAACCCACACCCACCCAGCAACACTCTCTACCGCCCAGCCCTGAACTCTCCTACTGTTTTTGATATCTGGCCTAGTATGGAACACTAACAGTCACGCACCTGCTGCTTCTGTGGACACTGCCCCTTGCTGGGGTTCAGGGCATGCCGCGCCATGCTATTTGAGGACACGACAGAAGCAGGAGGGTCACTCTCACCTTCCCCTGAAGCGGGTGGTAAAATCCTCATTCAAGAGCTGCCCTCCCTGTGCTCAGAGGAAAGGAGCCAAAGACCCAGAGACACCGAGAAGAATCTGAACAAACAGGCCTTGCTAAGTTCCCCCCAGTTCATTACCATTGGAACACACCCATTTGTCCTCCAATCACACTCCTCCTTGACTGTCCACTCTTCACCAAACCTAAGCATAAAAATATGCACAATCGATTCCCTGTTTCTGTGGGTCTTCATCTCTGAAGGCTCCCATGTCACATAAAACTTGTATTAAACAAATTTGTATGCTTTTTCTTGTTAATCTGTCTCTTGTTATAGGTGCCTCAGCCATGAACCTAGCGATGGGTGAGGAGAACTTTTCCACCCCTACACCCTACACAGAAAGATTTTGTCTTCCCTTATTGGAATGGGGACTGGTAGTAGGAGTCACACTTTTTAGAAGGGAAAAATGAGGCCCAGGGACCACAGCTGACCTTCCCAGGGACACAGAGTCCCAGAGCAACATTGTAGCATCAAGATCTTCTTTTCCCAGTCCCGTGGGTCACAGCTATTTCCTGACTGAGCAGGGGCCATGTGTTTACTACCTTTGGCCTTCGCCCTTTCGCCTCCTCCTGCAGATCAATCGAGTTGTCCCAGGGCCTCTGGTCCTTCACTGGGCAGTACAACAACCTGGGAACTGCTATCAGTATTCCCATTTTATGGAGGAGGAAACTGAGGCATAAATAGCCTGTCCAAGATCACGCAGTTAATAAGGGGCAGAGCCAAGCTTGCAACCCAGGAAGCCTCAGTCCAAAGTCACATCTCTCTCGCCATGATCCATACTGCTTCCAGGTCATCTCTGTGACTTGAGAATGGAAAGAGCCCCATTCTAAGGAGTAGGAGACCCAAGTCTAATTCGAGGTTGGCCAAAGGTTAGCGATGTGGTCCCTACAAAACAACTTGCCTATTTTTGTATTTCTTAAATGGGAGATTGAATTAGATCACTGGTTTTAACTCTTTCATAAAGGAAGAACCCTTTTATTAATTCCATAGGGCCCACACTTCGAAAAGTATCGTCTATCAAAAGAATTGTATTTGAGTAACAGTTAGTTTGTTTCCCTTTTTTAGCTAATTAACTCAAGTCAAAGTTGTCTGTTCTGTTACTGAAAAACTGTGTTCTTTCCTTACTTTATATCAGCCTCAAAGAAAGGACACCCAATTGGTAAGGCATTCAGGTTTTTAACTCTTTCGCTAAAGAATGGAGAAGGGAGAGCTTATGCTCTAAAACACCTTCTCTCTGAGCAAAGGGAGATGTGGGAGTTTTAAGAGTTGGATGCGGGACAGAGGAGGTGTGTGAGCATGTGCAGGGTGGAGTTTCAGACGCACAGATGCAGTTAATGTACCTGCTTCTTCACGTATTGCATGAAGAGTTAAAGGTCATTGGAGGTCCCTGTCCTGGTCTGCACCGACTTTGCGCAGGTCTGGACCTATGGCATTCACGGGGGTCATGTGGCTATTTGTAGTTTTTGGGCCTTCTGGTATTCTTGAGCATCTGTGCTTCTAGATAACAAGACTAAAGAAATGTTGATAAAAGAAAGAAAGAAAAAAGAGAAGGGAAAAAACACCAAAGTTTTTCCAACTGTCCTTCTCACTGAAGCAATTCATGAGTGGGGGTTACTCTGGTACCACCTGCTAACACCCATATGACCAGATGGGGCAACGCTCAGGGCCAGGTAGGTTAACTGTATTCATGATGGACAGACTTCTAGGCAGCAGAACTTCTCTTAAGACCCCGGTTGACGATAAGAAGTCAGTTTACTGTGCTATCGTTAGCCTGTACCCTTTCTACTCAGTGTGCAGGTTGAAGAAGTTGAAGACTTTCTTCATGCCCTGTCATTCATATATATATATATATATATATGTGTGTGTATGTATATGAATGACATTTGGATCTATTCCTTTGTGAAGCTAAATATTAGTTTTGTAAGACCTCGAGAATGTTTGGGAAAGCCATGCATACAACTGTAAAGTAGGAAGAAGGCAGGATAAGGCAGAAGGAAAACTGAATTGTGGTGCCTTTGCCATGGAGGCCTCAGCCGATCATATAGGATGCTCTGGAACTAGGAATGACCCTTCTGAGTTGTCCAAAATTAAAGGGCAGGTCAAGCTTGTGATCTCCACATATGCCAGGCATTGCCCACCGACCACTCCATAACCTTGGGTGAGGTGAGGCAGCATCCCAGCTGGGGGCGAGTCGATCTGGGAGCAAGCCGGGAGCCCTCAGTAGCTGGGGGAAGGGAACATAGGCCCTAAGAGGGACCCAAAAGGAGCATCACAGTAAGTCTTCAACTTTCATCTGACGCTGCTACCATACTCCAGAATACTTGATCTGCCAAAATGGAACAGAACAGCATGATTTGCCTAGCCACAACTGTGTCGCATTTAGCAAAGCAGCAATTGACCTACAAATAAAAATGGACTGGCCCTTCAATAGCCAGGTTTTCTGACAGAGCAACCACCCCAAGACTAAGTGTTAGAGGAAGGTTTCCTCACCCTCCCCACCCTCCCTCCCTGCCTCCTGTCCTCCCCCACCCCCCTTCTTACCTTCTCTCTTTTTCTTGTTCTTTTCTCTGTTAGTTGTATTCTTGAGCTAAGCTGGGAGAGGCAGCCTTTGAGGGGTGTGAGGTTCGTCCTTCCAGCCTTGCCCTGGAGGAGGAGGCTGAGGGGGCAGGGAGGGCTGGGGCTGGGGTGATGAGCGGGGACTGGGGATCGTAGAGGGATGGAGAGATGGGGGGAGTCCTCTTTTTGAGTCAGAATCCTTCTGCTGACCAGAACTACACATGTGATAGCTGGAGATGGCCAACAGTCTTCTGAGTATACAGAACTTAGCACTCAGCCAGGGGCTCCCAAAGTGTTTACTGCAGAAAGTGAGGCACTCTAATCGTGCAGATTGAAAACGGCATTTCTCTGAGCTCAGTCGATAGCAGAGGAAGGGCTTCCTGGGTTGTTTGTACTTGTCTCTACAGAACAGGGAGTCACCCTGAAGAACTAAACGGATCTTCAATTCTAGAAAGCTTGGGGTGGTTGAGATTGTGTTGGCCTCCACTTAACGAGTCTGCTTTCCAGACCTCATGAGAACCTCGGCCCCCTTCAGATGTCTCAGCTTGCGTTTCTAACTCATTGACTGCTCGTTGTCCCATGTCTCAACCTGAATTGCAAAGGGGAATTTATGTTTTATAATTTTTTTATGTAAAATATACCAATTGCTCAGATTCCAGTTAATAGCCATTGAAGGAATCTAGTATTCTAAATGTTTTATTTCAAGATGGAGTTATCTGAACAACAACTCATCTCTTTGACAAGTACACTTTCTTGAGGCTTCTCTACTTAGATAGGTGGAGGCTGCGGTTATAAAGACAGCCCCCGAGTCACATACAACCCTGGTTCTAGCCTTCCTGCCCCTCCCCTTGGCTTGGGGGAAACCTAGGGTCTCTTAAGAATCCATAAGTTAAGAAGACAAAAAGAAAGAAGTTGAGAAAATCAAGAACAACTTGGGACCATATTTTCGACCCCCTCTGTGATCGGAATGGGAGTCGTGGAGCTCTGGCTCCCAGTGAGCAGGCCCCGCGGTGAAGTCATGAGCGCGGACATAGCACAGAGCCTGGTGTGGGACTGGTCTTGTGACTTAACCAGCTATGTCCTTGGGGCATGTTACTTAATCTCAGGTTATTTTACTGAGTGAGATGGGGAAATGACAGGACCAGCCTCTGGGGTTATTGTGAAAACTACCTGTGAATGTGCATTAGAGTGTGAGCTCCGTGAGGTCAGGGACGTTTGTTTCATTTGTGCTGTAACTCTAGTGCTCAAACCGTTGTTCTTGGTGCTAAGTATTTGCCGAATAAATGGTGTAGGTAAGCCACTCGGCACAGGGCCAGAACCCGTGCTCCTAGCAGCACGGCTGATGTACTTCTGCCAGAGATGCTCCCTGCACTCTGCTTCCATCCCCATCTGGACATCCCCTCGGAGTCCTGGCATGGAGCCCTTGTGCAGATCCATGCGGGGATCCGTGGGTTGGTTGTGGCAGCTAGAGTGTTGGTGCCTGGAGCACTTGATGTTGGTGCTCCAACCATGAGTGGATCCTGCCGAGGGCAGGCCAGGCCCAGGTAGGGTGCCAGTCTGAGTGATTTCACACAGCAGGGGTCCTGGATGCTTGAGGAGAAGCCACTGAGTGCTGGTGAGGAGGGGCATGGGGGAGTTGGCAGGAAGCCAGAGATACAACATACTTTGTTGGTTTCAGGAACTTTCCCAGGACCAGCCCTCTACCCCAGAGAGGAGGACGTTTCATTTTCTTTTTTCTTTTTCTCCTCCCTCCAGATCGTGTGACCTTCTGTCACCTAATCACAGAACCAAGCCTAATATAGTTAGTTTTGCAGCAAGGCCACATTTTGGATTCAATAGGCTCTTGCTAGCTGGAAAGAGAGCTGAACCACCAGTTGACACGTCTTTCCTATGAGAAATTCATTCTCAATTCCAAACAAATGATTAATGGCACAGGTCTCAGAATGAAACTCATTCTATGCCCTGTCCTGGAATCCTGACAAATCAGGGCTTGTTTTGGTGCCTGGGGGTGGGGGGAAGTGGGGAGCTCTGTTTGCATAATAAAGACCTCATAGGGACCCTCACAAGGCAAGTGAAGGTGTCACCAAGATAATTGGTTTTTCCCCAAAAGGTGGGTTTCTTTCCTGTTACCTGTCACGAAGCTGATGTATGAAACCAAAAGCAGGTGTTGAGCAGGAAAGGCTTTCCTTAACTGGCCAAGGAATGTAGAAGCCAGAGCAGAGCTCACAAATCAGCTTCTTACTGTGTGAGAGATGAGGGGGTTAAAATACGGGATTTCTTTTTTTCTTTTTTTTTGAGGTGAGTCTCACTCTGTCACCCGGGCTAGAGTGCAGTGGCATCACCATAGCCCACTGCAACCTCAAACTCCTGGGCTCAAGCGATCCTCCTGCCTCAGCCTCCTGATTAGCTGGGACTACAGGCGTGTGCCACCATGCCCAGCTAATTTTTCTATTTTTTTAGTAGAGATGGCGTCTCGCTCTTGCTCAGGCTGGTCTTGAACTCCTGGCCTCGAGTGATCATCCCACCTTGGCCTCCCAGAGTGCTAGGATTACAAGCATGAGCCACCACGCCTGGCCTAGGATTTCTTTTAATGAAGGGCTTGGGTATTAAAAGCCATTATAATCAATATTGTTAAAATGTCCATAATGCCCAAAGTGATTTAGAGATTCAGTGCAATTTCCATCAAAATATTAATGTCATTTTTCACAGAATTAGAAAAAAAATCCTAAATTTCATATGGAATAAAAAAATAGCCTGAATAGTCAAAGCAATTCTAAGCAAAAAGAACAAATCTGGACCCATCACATTATCCAACTTCAAATTATACAAGGCTGTAGTAACCAAAACAGCATGGTACTGGTATGTAAGTAGACACACAGATCAACGGAACAGAATAGAAAACCCAAAAACATAGCCATATACCTACAACCAACTGATCTTTGAGAAAGCAAACAAAAGCATACACTGGGGGAAAGGATGCCCTATTCAACAGATGGTGCTGGGAAAACTGGAGAGCCACATGCAGAAGAATGAAACTGGATGCCTGTCTCTCACCATACACAAAAAATAATTCAAGATGGATTAAGGACTTAAATGTAAGATCTGACACCATCAAAATTCTACAAGAAAACTTAGGAAAAATTCTTCTGGACATTGACCTAGGCAAAGAATTTATGACTAAAACCCCAAAAGCAAATACAACAAAAATAAATCAATAGAACCTAATTAAATGAAAAAGTTTCTGCACAGTGAAAGAAATGATCAACACAATAGATAGACAACTTACAGAATGGGAGAAAAATAGTCACAAACTATACATTGGACAAAGGACTAATATCCAGAATCTATAAGAAACTCAAACAAATCGGCAAGAAAAAAACAAATAACCCCATTAAAAAGTGGGCAAAAGACATGAACAGACATTTTTCAAAAGAAGATACACAGATGTCTAACAAACATATGAAAAAATGCTCAACATCACTAATTATCAGGGAACTGCAAATTAAAACCACAATGAGATACCACCTCACTCTGGTCAGAATGGCCATTATTAAAAAAACAAACAACAGATGTTGGTGGGGATGTGGTAAAAAAGGAACACTTATACACTGTTGGTGGCAATGTAAATTAGTACAACCTCTATGGAAAACAGTATGCCGATTCCTCAAAGAACTAAAAGTAGACCTATCATTCGATCCAGCAATCCCATTACTGGGTATCTACTCAAAAGAAAAAGAAGTCATTATATCAAAAAGACACAGGCACTTCCATGTTTATTGCAGCACCATTCACAATTGCAAAGATATGGAATCAACCTAAGTGCCCATTAACTGACTAATGGATAAAGAAAATGAGTTGTATATGAACCATAAAATACTACTCCACCATAAAGCCATAAAAAGAATGAAATAATGCCTTTTGCAGCAACTTGGATGGAACCGGTGACCATAGCCTAAGTGAAGTACCTCAGGAACAGAAAAACATATACTACATGTACTCATTTATAACTGGGAGCTGAATGATGGGTATACATGGTCATACACAGTGGTATAAGGGATTTTGGAGACTCGGAAGTGGGGAGGGTGGGAGGAGGGTGAAGGATCAAAACTTACTTATTGGGTACAGTGTGTACTATTTGGGTGACAGCTACACTAAAAGCCCTGACTTAATCACTAAAAAACTCATTCATGTATCAAAAAACCACATGTACCCCCTAAATCTATTGAAATAAAAAAATAAAAATGGTAATATTGAATACAAAAAAAAAAATAAATGAAGAAGAGCAGCCATTTCTATGAATGTTTAGAAAGTAGTTCTCAACTCTGGCTGTGCATTAAATTCACCCGAGGAGCTTTTAAAAACACATAGATGGCTCTTCCATTTCCCCTCTACTTTGTAAATGATAATAATCATGACGGCTATTGATTGAGGGTGTACTTTATGCCAGGCATCGGCCTCTACCTTTACATACCTTTTCACATTGGACTCTCACAACCAACCTCCCTATTTTACAGAAGCAGCAGTGAGGCTCAGAGGATGAACAGCAGGAGGATGGCCTACCTGCTTTGCTGAAAGGAGCTGGCTGGGAAACTGTCCTCTTAGCAAATGACTATCACTAGGGGAACACTAGTTATCAGAGGAACAGGACCAGCTACCCTTCCTTCCTGGTCAGCATCAGCCACACACAGCATTAAGGGCTGGCCATATTGACAGCCACGTGGGACTCTGACATCTGCTAGTTTTTGGAAACCTGTGTGTTTTGTTTCTGATAGCTTATTCCAGAAGATCATGGGCACAAACTTTACAAAATGAATGCAGAGGCTCACTGATTTTCAAACTAATTGCTCTGGATTCATTTCCAGGAAGGAGTGGCACAGAACTGTTGTGACTGAGAGCGCTCAAAGCCCTGAGCTTTCTACACAGCAAAATACAATTGATTTACGAACAGGGCTTACGAACCACACAGGAGACATCTGATAAAATACATTTTTATTAGAAATTTTTCAGCAGCATCATTTCCAGTTGCTTTTCTAATCAAAGTACATTTCAAAGTAATTACAATCAGCACTCAAAATATGAGCAAAAAATATTTTGAGAACTCAGGAATAAAATAATCAGTAGTACATGTTTCATTCATTCATCCATCCATCCATTCATTCATTGTTTAGCCAATGTGCAATATTAGCACAGAGAACCTACTTGCTATGGAAATTGTATATTCCTGCCATGGTTCCTGTTGTGGATACTATAGCAACTATTCAAGAGAAGAGCTGGGCTGTACAGTACATTCCGATACAAATGCACAGATTTAGCCAAAGGACCTAAAAAATAGGCTCAATAAGAATGGCTTCCCTTTCGTGTTCAACTTAGGAAATAAATAGTCATTATAATGATATTTTCACACATAGAAACAAGAACTCAGTTGAGGCTTTGTTCAACTGGTATTTGTTTTGCACCTTACTTTATAAAGACACAGATTTGGTTTTAGTAATTTAGCTATGGAGATCCAGTTATTAGGGTAGGTGACCACCTGAGATGCCAAGTAAGGGCAGAAATTGCTCTGGGGTCCATCAAGAGAAGGAGATCGTTTGATTAAATACAAACTCTACGCAGGACACTTGCACTTAATGACATGGGATTTCCTCACAGACATCACAGATAAAAATGTTGACTTGGCAGCTAGTGAGATAACACATAGGAAATGCAGTATTCTGGTTCGACAACACAAATGTGCAGAGAGGTGAAAATGCATTGCTTTTTCTACCTTCTTTATTGTCTGAGGTGTCTACAGTCAAATCAAGATATCCATCCAACACAGTGGCCTCTATCAATATACCTACGAATTGAGTTGACATGTAATATTAAATATTAATTAAGTGCTGATGTGTAAAAATGGACCCAACAGTGAGGCCTGGATTCCTTTCCTGGACAATTTTATAGGAAATATGACATGGCTAAAGGCCCCAGTCAATTCCTTTCCTCATCAGATCATTTACTATAATGATCACCAACCAAATCAGTAGATACTTTTATTAGCAAATTCGGTAATGTGATAATCTTTCCAAAATTTACAAATGTACAACATATTTATAGCATTACCTTCAGACAGCTTCAGTGCAAAGATATACATATAGTACATCGTGATAATTGTTTGTAAAAATATGAGACGGCATAAGTAAAAAAAAAAAAAAGGCACACAAGACATTTCCAACTACAGGCAAACAGGGAAAAAAATATATATTTTTATAAAGTACTGAATGTTAACTTTTTTTCATCTGTTTGTAAAAAATATATGTGCAAAAGTGTGTTTCTAATTATTCCCTAAGTAGCTGGCATAGCTATACCTCGGAGTCTTCTTTAACGAGATTTGCGGTATCTTTAAAAGTGTCTTCTGTTGCAGTGTAGGTGGGAGTTGGGTCTCTTTTTGGAGAAACTTTAGCAGGGAGAGAAGGTGATGGAGGTGGGGCCACAGCAACGCTGTCTTTTGGCGAGTTGTCCATCTAAGACCACAACAGCACAGGAATTAGCCATTTATTCCCCCAACATGACTAGAAACAGTTTTTCATGAAGAAGACTAATTGCGGTTAATATGCTCAGAAAAATCTACGTGTGTGCCAATCTAGCCAAGCCAACGATTCCTAAGAAAGAATGTCTGTGCTAAGAAAAATTGTTAAAAATTACCTCTGCATAGATTGGATTTTCAAAGTTGGTACTTTGTTTAGGTTTTCGTTTGAAGATATTCCATTTTGTCGCCTAAATGAAAAGGGGAAAACAAAAAATTTTCAGTTTTTATGGGTTTCTTTCCCCCTGTGTAGATTTTAAAGTTTCTTCTCATTGAAGGACAAAGCAATTTGGGACCTGGGACCATGTGATTTGACCCATGTGGTAAACTGGTCCCTGAATAGTAACCGAAACTCTCTGGGCTCTTTTCACCTAAAAATACTTCCTTGATTTGGAATTTTTTTTTTTTTTTTGGAGACAGAGTCTTACCTTGTCACCCCGGCTAGAAAACAGTGGCATCATCATAGCTCACTGCAACCTCAAACTCCTGGGCTCAAGAGATCCTCCTGCCTCAGCCTCCCAAGCAGCTGGGACTATAGGTGCACGCCACTGAGCTCGGCTACTTTTTTCTATTTTTAGTAGAGATGGGATCTCACTCTTGCTCAGGCTGGTCTCGAACTCCTGAGCTCAAACAATCCTCCCGCCTCAGCCCCACAGAGTGCTAGGATTACAGGCGTGAGCCACCGCGCCTGGCCCTTGATTTGGAATTTATAGTTCACAGAATCTATGCCATAGTATCTACAAGCTTCGACCGGCAGGTCACTCTGACTACCTCGGTACAAAGAGGACAAATGAAACAGAGACATGCAAAATGCGTCTGGAGAAACAGAAGTTTCGAGGGCTGCCTGAAAATTGGGAAGAAAAGCCAAATAATAACTTTTATTTTCTAAAGTAATGTCTTAACCTTTGGTCAACTCAGGAGTATCCTTTCTCTCTTCATCACTTCCTTTCTATAATCATAATAATGGTAATAACAAAAACAACTAACATTTATTGAGTGCTTACTCTGCGTCAGGAATTATTTGAAGGGTGTCACAGGTTTCTGACTGCACTTTCTTAACAACCCTTTGAGGTAGGTACAATTATTATCCCTATTTTACACATGCTGAGTCACAGTGAGATTAAGAACTGCCTAAACTGTAGGCAGAAGAGCAGGCAATGACTACTCAGGGGACTCAGAGGCCCCTAAACTAAAGAACCCAAAGAGAATCACCCTGAACTATGGTGTGTGCTCCCCCACCCCCATTACTGAAAAGTTGTCTGCAGTGCTGGCCACAGCTCTGGCTGCCAGATAAAACCTGGCAGAAGGGAACAGACAGCTTACTCCAACAGAGAGCTGAGGTAGCCCCCATGTGTTATGGGGTGTCTTTTGCACCTGATAAGTAGGGACCAACATGTGAAGGAGTGGGGAACACATGGCTACAGGAGAAGCAGAAGTCATCCACTCTGACCCACATCTACATGAGTATCTACTCTGTACCTGGTGCCACCAAGGGGAAGATGAAGACACATTCAGGCCAGAGCCCTGTCTCTGGGAGCTTTATAGCTCAGTGGGGAAGGCCAAAATTCTCAAGAGTCACTGCTTCGGGATGGAATGGCTACTTGAAGTTAAGCAATTACTAAGAAGAGAAAGGATGTGGTGACTCCTTTTTGTCTCCTTGGGAGATCCCACGTATGTCAATGTGACTTTTGGAAAATAATAGAACTGAATCACAGGAGTTCATGTTCTTAACTTTTAGTCCTTTGAGTGTATTTACTGATGAAAGATACACTTTGTGAGACTCATTGGCATGTTAATGTCAGCCTCAGTGATCTTATCCAAGCGCTTTCACTGCTTTTAAGCCACGTTGGCTGTTACCTCAGTGCCCAGGAGGCAACAAACATCGGAGGATCCTTGGACATACCATGGAAGACAAATCTTAGAGGGTCTCAGGCTCAACTGATTTAAAAAGTAAGAGGAAGAACCCAGGTATTGCAAAGATGGAATGAGAAAGGACTACAGTTGGTGAAGATCTGCTCTCCTCTGAAAAAGCCTTTCAGTGTTCATTTTGTTTCTGATGACAAATGTGCAGGTCAGAGGTTACAGCCTCCCCACCGCATGCGCCCTCCTGCTCAGGCTGGGAGATAGCTCTCTCCAGTGAAGAAGATCACTAGACTTGACGTGGACTGAGACAACATGTTGACAGTATAAAATAAATCTGGCACTGACTTGGGGTTGACTCAGATTTGGGGAACCACATATATGACACTCAAGCATTCAGGTGTCTATGGAAAATTCAT
The DNA here is from genome assembly GCF_000956105.1 of Propithecus coquereli. NCBI lineage: Eukaryota > Metazoa > Chordata > Mammalia > Primates > Indriidae > Propithecus > Propithecus coquereli. Next base: position 2,472,106 of record NW_012149063.1, read on the forward strand.
CTTCAAATTCCATTTTTAATGTACCTTTTAAAGAAAAAAATTTTAGTCCTTTGAAAAAGAGGGAACTGAAAATTCCTTTCTAGACAAGATTCATGTGTGTTTGTGTGTCTGCAATAGAAGGAGGAGTAAGTAATGAGATATGAAAAAGTGGACAGAGATCTTGATATAAGCTCTTCTCATCAGCATCAATTTAGTTCAAATTTTATTTTAATCCAAACAAGCAGAACAGAAACCAATGTTTGAGGTGATTAACGGCTAAACATCTAATGAGACTCACAAGTCAATCTTGAAGATACCGATGTATTTATAGATTATGAAATTTGAGAAATAATGTTGTATAAAATGGGAAAATTTCTAACTACCCTTAGACTTTTGTTTCTTTACGTTACTTCACAAAAGTGGTCATAGAATCTTAGAATTGAGACATTCCCGATCCTAGTGTTCTCAGCTGGGAGTGTGCATGTGCATGTGGCGCAGGGACGTGATTCCTGGGCTCACACTGAATTGAGGGAGACGTGACTGGAATTTAGTGGGCAGGGACCAGGAATACTGATATCCTAGCACAAACAACTGCCCCACCCAATATGCCAGTAGTTCCCCTGTGAGGAACATTGTTAAGGACTCCTGCACTCAGAGGTAAAACAGTCTGTCCAGAATCAAACAGCTAGATCTGGAACACCTGCATATGTATGCATTAAAACTAGTGAAATATTATACATTAATACAGAGTATTACATCAGACACATTGACTGAATTTCTCTCTGCAGACCAAATAGTCTACAAATTGCAAAAGGCCTACAGGCATGGCAGAGAAGCTCCATCTAGTGGTGTTTTTTTCTTTAATCTCCAGTATTAAACAGCATGCCTGGCACATTGAAGGCAGTAACGATTGGTTGGACAATTAGATGGATGAGGCATGGACAGATAGATGGATAAAGAGGATGTACATTAGTGCCGTCTAGTGGTAAACATAGTTAACCACTGTGAACAACATACACATTATTAAAGGAATAAAGATGCACAGTGTAGAAAAACTGCATCACACAGACAAGAGACTTTTAAATATATCTTTGACACAGTGAATTCTTTATTCATACTAAGTCAATCTCTCATATTAAATGTCCCTGATCTGAAGATACTGAATCGAGAAGTCTGTCTGCTCTTCTTTAAAATGCAGTCGCCCAAGTAACAAGGAACATTATACCCAACTCAAGGTTGGAATGTAGCTTTACTTGGTAGACAGATTTTCAATCAATGATTTCTTTAAAAAATTATCTTTATTAACAGCCTAGATGTCTTGGGATCTGTCAGCCTGTAGGGTCTCCCCTAGTTTGTTGAGGATTAATGACAACCCAGCCATTCCAAAGTTCTTTCCAAATTTCACGTCGTTTCAGCAGCCAGCAACTTACCTGAGCTTCATCAGCACCCGGGGAAGTTGGCTTTGTCTCTGGAACTATCTCGGAGGGGGTTATGGGACTTCCATAATTCTTATTATCCACATTTCCAGATACAGTCACCTGTGGACACATCGAAGGCCCTTATCCAGTTTTGAAAGAGTTCAGTAATAAATAGATTTTCTGTAAAGTTTGTTATCTTCTTACCATCTTTTTCTCCCAACAGACATGGCCAGGTACCATTTTTCTTGTATGAGCCAGCCCCACTAGGCCAGGACTAAACACCACTCCCACCTCCCCAAAACCAAGCGCACCAGCCATTAAGTCATCTCATGCCTTAATCCTGGGAAGCAAACAAATCCCTCACTCATCACACTTTTACTTATTAATAGCAATTTCTATTGTATTCTCTATACCTCCTTACTCCCACTGTTGACCACATTTTTGGATAAAAGATACTCTGGTTATGTATTGCCAGCCAAATCCAGTGTGTGTCACGCACTGTGTTTACCAAGCCTCCGAATGGACTCAGCTCTCTTGCTGACACCACTCAGAATGAAAAGCCTCTCGGTCAGTGCCCCCAGCATAGCTGCCAAACCTCAACAACTGTGTGACATAACAGGATTCTGATTGTTTTCAAGCTTTATGTCCTTTGGTCAGTCTTTTTACCGCAGACAGAGAAGCTGAGGCATGGACCACTCACTAAGCTTCCTTCCATTTGGAGGGAAGGTTAAGAGACTCTAAGAGGACATTACTCAATAGAACAAGATCCAGCGACAGCAGTAACTGAATGATTTCTCACCTGGGTTGGCTGAACCACCTTGACTGCACCGTCTTTGGCTGTATACATTGGGTTTTCAAATATTATAGGCTGCTTCCCCATCTCCATGACAAAGTCTTCACTCTGACCAGGGAGACAGAGAGAGAGATCACACCATACCAATCTGGTTCACACACAGAGAAAGGTGCCTTCCTCATGCCTGGAGGTATGCCTGCTGCTATGCCACACTTATCGAAAAGAGAACTTGCAAAAAAAAAACAAAGCCAGCAAGACACAAAGCCTCCATATGGCAAATCATTACTTAAAGTAACATAAATGCACTAATTCTGAGGTCCCCAACACCCAGGCCGAAGCCCATTACCAGTCTGTGGCCATGTATCAAACCACCTGAGCCCCACACCATGAAACCGGTCCCTGGTGCCAAAAAGGTTGGGGACCGCTGCACTAATTCATCAATTCAAGGAGATGGAAACATTCTTCTTATATCCAAATTCTCTATTTAATTCTCCCTTTAACACAAATAACTCACTTGGGGATTGGGTCTGGGTAACAGAGAAGAGGGTGGTGGGGAAAGAAGAGCAAGAAGGAGCAGAATAAGGAGAGAGAGAAGAAAGAATGGATAATATTGTACTTTCAGGCAAGACAAAAAACGAAAGATCTGGGGGAGACAAAATATTGAAAGTGGTTTCTCAATACTGATTACAGAGAGCTCTCTCTGTGCTAAGATTGTGCTAGACCCCTCATAAAGTATTTCATTTGGTCCTGACAGGAGGTATATTGAACCCATTTTACAGATGCGTACAGTGAGTGTTGGCTATCAAGCTCCAGGCCTATTGTAACATACTTAGTAAGTGGCAGAGCCATGGTTTGAACCAACGGTGACTCTAAAATCACTATTTATTCCATCACTATACATTGGTGGAAAAATATAATTTCCTACTCCCTTTATACATACAAAATGTCATCAGATAAAAACAAAACATCACGTTCTTCCCTACTCCCCAAAAACCCATAAAACTCTTTAAGATTCCAATTAAACTTAAGATTGTTTATGATTCCAATTCAACAATGTGGCTTAGAGCTAACTTTTTCAGACACATTTCTGCAACAAACCTAATGTTTCCTAACTTGGCCTGTACAGTGCAGACTTTATTCTGAAAGGCCTACTACTGTATTTCAATATTCTCTAGGTTAATTTTATTCTTTATAAAAAGTGTTTCTTTTATAAAATAGTAAAAATGACAATCTTCAAATAATCATTTTGAAACCATACTCACCATTGCCATTGATCTGTCAATAGCAGACTCAGGCCCAAAACCAGATACTCCAATGTCCATGTTAACGTCTGCCCCTGATCTGAAGGTCACTCCGTTTCCATTTGCAGAGGGTTTGACAAGACTGCTTAAGCTGGAAGGAAGTAACCAAAACAGTGCCTTATTATTATTTTTTTTAAAAAAAAACTTTTGCAACAGTATCTTTTCCCCCACATTGCTAAATCTTACTTAAATAAAAAGCTCAATTCCCATTCTAAATTTACACATGTCTAACAAGGTAATAAGTTCCTTTAGCTACCTGGAAACATTAATGCACATTTCTGAAACCTCGAGATCTAAGAGAAAACCCATCAGGCACTTACAGGAGTAAAGCCTGGACCATGGCACAGCCAACTCTATACTCCAGTCAGACTGAGTGCCCGCCAGCAGGCACAACCGTCTGGACTATAAAATGTAACTGTCATTCAGGCTTCAGAGAAGCACTCAATTAAGAAGTCGTTATTTGAAATGACTGCTTTAAATCCACACTCCTTTTTGTTTCTGAACTGCAGAATAGGTGAACTGAGTATTCTACTTTTTTAACTTAAAAAGAAAAGAAAGTTATTCGCATGGACCCATCACACAGGCTTTGAACATCAACATTACATGTCATAAAACTGACCTTGGCAGCTTGGGCAGAGCAGGCAGAAGGGAGCCGGTTTTCCTGTAGTGGAAAAACGCTACAACTACCAGAGCTCCAATTATGATGATCAAGAGGATTGTCAACAGCGTGGCCACTGCGGCTACAGAAGAGGAAGAGAAGTGAACATATCAATAACAAGAGACCAACAAACCTGGTAGAAGCTGGGCGCTAGAACCATTCACTCTTCAAAGAAGAGACTGGGTTAAATAGAATATCTAGGACAGCATGTGATTTAGGGGCCATGAATATTTCCAAGTTGCTCATATTCTTAAAACTTACTTGTTCCTGGAGGGATGCCTTTTGAAAATGCGATTTCACAATAATTTCCGGTGTAGCCATTAAGACACCTGAAAGGAAAAGGAGAATCATTCACTAGCTGTCACCTTCTTAGGCTCCTACTGCAATTTTCTAAGCACATCCCGAGGTAGAGAGAGCTTTGATTGAGCAAATTACATGTTGAACAGACACTGTATCCTGCATGGCTTTTGTTTATTCTACCAAAAGATGAGCAGAAAGAACAGTGATCTGACTTTAGAAATTCACTTTCAGCAGAGTAGGTGTAGTACCTACAGGGTCAGCCTCATCAAATAAACCCCTTGGTGTCTTCTCTATCTAATCTGTGCAATTCTTCTGCAGAGAGGAACAATGTTAACCATGGCTGCGTCCTTTCCTTTGTTATACTTTCATTAAATACTTTTTAAAGACATCTATTTATCTTGCTCCCTGTTAGAGCTTTCTCAGTAGAGTCATCTTCTTTCCAAATCTTTAGCCCAGTCTTTCCGCTCTTCATGGGCGCCTTGTACTAACGCAGCTCTGCCGACAGCTGTTTGCCCACAGTGCTGCTGTCATTAACAATACCAGGTAAGTAGGAAAATGCTGTTGCCATTTCTGTAATTCCTTACTCCCCAAAGTGTGGTCCATGACTCTGTAGCATCACTTGGAGCTTGTTAGAAATGCAGAATCTCTGTGAGTGAATGGGCATCTGAACCAGACCGCAAGGAGATTCTTATGCACACTGTAGTTCGAGAAGCACCACCTTAGTTCTCTAAGGACTCCCCCAAGGGAGGGCAAGCTGGTTAAAATGTAAAATTTAGTGAACGGGCAAGGCTCCTGTACTTGTTTTCCTGGCTACTTTAAGAACTCAAATTCCCCCAGAAGAGGCAAGACCTACAGCTTGGACCTCAACATTCAGACTTACTTGCATTTGGGGAGGTCATTCTCATCAAAATAGCAATTTCCTCCGTACATACACCTGCATGGGGGGGGCATGGTGATGGGAAGTTCGATGGCTGCAGAAAGGGAAAGCCATGCAAGTGTTAGTCAGCCGGGCTCAGCAGAGCACCCACACCATGCAAACCTGCCCGGGGGCGGGGGCGGGGGTGTGGGCCAGCTAATTAGTCTCCCTGTCAAAACATCACCTTCCCCCTAAGTCAAATGAATTTCCTTATCAATAATAAGATCTTGGAGAGAAACATATATTTAGCGGAAAGACAGGGATAGTTTACAGCATTTCTCCCCCACCCCCAAAACAGTGGAGAGGTACTAGACTATATTAATAGTTATAAGAACCTATGGTAAGAGAATTTAAGATGTTCTCATTCTCATTTGAAGTCTTCAGAATTCTTCCCTATGAACCCAGTGAAAATCAAGAATTTAATGTAGGTACATCTCGAAACTTCAGGTGAAGGCTCCAAAGCATCAGTAATTGATCAGTCACTAGACAGTCACATAGCTGCCTTCGTAGGCAGCTGGCTACAGATCTCAGTGTTTAAGTCCCCCAAAACTGCCCTTGCTCTGGGTCCCTGCTTCCCGCCCATCCCACACATACTCCCTGGATGTGCCTGAAGGGTCATTAGTGCTTCAATGTCTCATACTCTGAAAATGATTAGTAAGTATTTAGCACATGTGTATTTTATTTAAGAAGTTTGGATATCCTCCTGGCACAGTCCTTGGATTTGAGGCTTTACCCAAAGTTCACTTTACCAGAGAGGCCTTCCCTGAACACCATCGAAAAGAGCAACTCCACCTACCCCATCCTCATCCCTCTTTCCCTGCTTTAGTTTTCTCCATAGTACTTTCAACACCTGACCTATTATATATTTATTGGCTTCTCTATTTATTGTGCTATTTGAACATAAGCTCAATGAGCATAGGGGATTTGTCTGTTTTGTTTTCTTCTGTTATCTCCAGCACTTAGAACAGTGCCTAGCACATAGTTGGCACTCAGTAAATCATATTAAGTGAACTAATTGGTTAATTAACTAATGTATCAACCCAAGGCCCCATATGGAATGATTACCTTCATTAGTGTGCTTCCTTTGGTTAAAGTTCTTTTAAACGAGAATCTTAATATAATCCACTTGGCAAAAAATTTAAAGGAGAAAAGGGGTAGATGAGGTGACAACTTTGACATCATCTCTCCTATGATGTGAAATTGCAATGAATGTCGGAATGATCCAGCTATAGCATAGAACAAATCTCAAAAGCTTGAAATTGCCTTTTGTTCAAAATGTTGAAATCTTGCCATATTTCCCCACTAGCATTGGGATGAGCGTGGGAGTAGGGGAAGAGAGGGGGAGGGAAGCAGTCTTTTCTGAGTTCATTCTGTAAAGCTGAGTCAAAGGCCTGTGCCTTGTTTAAGTGCTTGCTCCCCCTGGTGGTAGAAGATATTTAAGCCTCTTCATTTCCCTGGCAGCTAAAACTGGGCCCCAAAGGATGTGAGCCACCAAGCCTTCGTCTCCCAACAACATAAGGTCCCTTTCAAAAGGTGGCCCTTTTTCAGTTGTCAAAGCTCTGAAATGAGCATGTGAGGAAACTAACATCCTCCAGGCCCCCCTCTGCACTGTATAAGCCCGTCCCACCTCAGGAACATGTGTCTCCACCCTGGGGGACTCCAGTTACACTGAGTACATTTGGGGTCACAGGCCTCATGGAAAACTCACTCTTCAAAATGTCTTTACAAAACCACACAACAGTAGATTTGGGAGCACTGGATCTATATCTCTGCAATCTTAGCAAGTAATTCTCAGAATCATTGGAACACGAGTTCTGTTTGGCCCCTGACGTCCCACTGGGCTCTGTTTCCCACACCTCTCATCGCCCCCTCCAGCCATCCCCACTCTCTTCCATGAAGGACCCAGTGTACAGGGATTCTTCGGGCTCCTGAAGAGGCAGAGGAGCTCCCCCCAGGCCCGCGGGCTGCCCAGGGAGTGCCCCTACCTGCATCACACTCCGTGGTGCTGCCCTCTATGAAGCTGGAGCCTTGGGGACAGGCACAGCTGTATCCTCCAGGTCTCAGCAGGCAAAGGTGGCTGCAGACCTGTTTGCAAGGGTTGCGCACTGGAAAGAAAAATGGGAACAGCAGTTAGGTCCTCAACCAAGGGGACCCCCAACAACTGGGTGTGGCTCTGCCAGGTGAGAGCAGAGCCCAGGCAGCACCCCAACACCTCTAGGCCCCATGTCACCTGGCTACTCATCCTCACCCCATCAAAGTGGCCCAGTCCCTTCCTCCGCCCTCCATCCCATGTGTGTACCTCTCACATTTTCTACAGGCATCACTTTTCTTCTCTACTGCCCTGGCAGGTTTGGAAAGTGGGTATCGGCCTGGTTCACTGCCTAACCTCAAAATCTAATCAGTGCTAAACAACTTGAGACGGCTCAAAACACCAGTGAGAAAACGGTCTGTTTCTTCTAACTCACTAGCTTACTAAAAGGCTATCCAGCACCATCACACCCACTAAGTTTACTTCCAGTGCCCCCAGACTCTGTAGGCGCTGACTTGGTCTTAAAAGACTTGACAAAAATTTTGAACCTCACTTTCTTGTTCTTGTAAAAATCTTACACGCATTTAAAAATTTTATTTGTGAATAATTAAAATGGCCACATGTAGCCAGTGGCTACTGTATTGGGCAGTGCACTTCTGGAGCACATTTCCGCCATCACAAAAAGCTCTGGTGCATAGTGATGTCTACAGTCACTCATGGTCCCTTATTTGTAAACCATTAGCATTAAAATCCCCCTCTGCAACCAGGGCCAGGTGTGGTGGCTCAGGCCTGTCATCCCAGCACTTTGGGAGGCTGAGGCTGGAGGATCGCCTGTGGCCAGGAGTTTGAGATCAGCCTGTGCAACATACCGAGATCTCGTCTTGTAGCAAGGGACTGGAGCAGTGGTTCTCAAAATGCGGTCCCCGAACCAGCAGCAACAATATCACTTGAGAACTTTTTAGAAATACAAATTCTCAGGCCGTCTCAGGCATACTGTATCAGAAATCCCACCAATGGGGCCCAGAAATCCCATGCAAGCTAAAATTTGAGGACTATTGGTTCAAAGTAGATGCTAATCTAGCCCAGCTGGGCTGGGGCTCTGGCCTCCACCTCCATAATTATTTTCCAAAGGAGTCCAGAACATCCACTCGCTAAGAAACCTTTCCCTACGGAGCAGTCTCCAGACTTTCCTCTGCCTTCTCCACAGGGGCCACAGGGGGGCCTCTCAAGTATACCGTTCTCTCCTCTCTTGCCTTTAAAACTGCCAAGTGTGAGGTCCTCAAGAACACTTAGCACACGAGAGCTGTTATATTGGGAGAGCCTGGGATGTTCTGGAGAGGGGCTAGAGAGAGGTGATCACTGGTAGCAAAACAAGAGAGCTACTCCCTAGAAAAGGCATTTGCCACCAGTGTACTCTCCTGGGAGTCTCAGCTCTCAGTTGCAATTTGCCAAGGCTGATTCAAGGTCTCAGAATATCAGCGAACAAAACAGGACTTCAGGCTGCAACCTGGACTCACAGGGATGGGAAGGACTTGTCAAAGGCCACACGGCCATAGAATTCAACCTGGGATGTAGACATATTGACCTCTGGGCCAAAACAGAAAGATGCCAAGCTTTGGGTTGGATAGGATTGAACCTAAAAATCATTTCATTTGTGAGCTTAAAACTCACTCAAGTTACTAAATCTCTCTTAGCCTCAGTTACTGTATTAGAGATGAGAATAAAATGTCTTTATAGGATTTTGCAGAAGATTACTTAAAATAACAGATGTCTGGATTGGCACTGAAGAGAGAATCTGACATACAGAACTTAGTAAAAGTCTATTTCCTTTCCTCATTTAAAAAATTTCCTTTCCCTTCACTGTGCTCCATACACTGCTGAAGGATGAATCAGAACACAGGCAACCTCAAGAAACAGGACCCAAAACTAAGAAAATGAGAACAAGGAGAGGGCAGAGAAATGCATGTGACTGATCATTTTACTTGTTTTTTAGCATTAAAAAAATTTCTCCATTAGTAATTTTCATTAAGAAATGAGTTCTGTACATAGCACATATAAAATAACTAAGAAAGATTGACATATTTAATTTATACACTTACTTTTAAAAATGTGATAGATGAAAATTGGCTAAAAGGAAACTATTCAAAATGGTAAAAAGGCCAGGCACAGTGGCTCAGTCCTGTAATCCTAGCACTCTGGGAGGCCAAGGCGGGAGGACTGCTTGAGCTCAAGAGTTCAAGACCAGCCTGAGCAAGGATGAGACTCCGTCTCTACTAAAAATAGAAAAATTAGCTGAGTGTGGTGGCACGTGCCTGTTGTCCCAGCTACTCAGGAGCCTGAGGCAGGAGGATCGCTTGAGCCCAGGAGTTTGAGGTTGCAGTGAGCTGTGATGACATCACCTCACTCTAGCCAGGGGAACAGAGTGAGACTCTGTCTCAAAAACAAAACAAAACAAAACAAAAATAAAAAACCCAAAATGGTAGAAAAAGTTAAAACTATAAGATCTCTTTCCTGAATATCAACAGGAAAAGAGCCTAATTAATCCATAGCTAAGTGAACTAATTAAAGAAGACACCATGTGCAATGAGCTATGCTGATGCTTCTGCACTCTAGCCGGGGCAACAAAGCGAAATCCTATCTCAATAAATAAATAAATAAAAATGAAAATAAAATAAATAATACATAAATAAAATAAAAAAGACACTATGAAGATGAAATTTGAAACAAATGACTGACCATTTTAAACTAAGCCTCATATATCTTAGGTTAACCTGACTAGCCTGGCCTTGCAATTCTAAGAGTGGATAAAGATTTCTTTTGTCCATGAAATACATTTTGTCACTTGTTAACCCAACGCACACTTAGCAGGGGTCTGATGCCTGCTGGATCCTATGGCCTAGGAGTACAAATCTACAACTCCAAACAATGAGGACTGAAATATTTTTCTTCATATCTGCTGCCATTTTACATAATTTCATTTGACCTCCGATTTTGTATTTCTTTGCTCAAAATGGTTAACTCCCCCCCATACACACACACACCCCTTTCATGCACCAAGAGATTAGCTTATTATTATCCACTACATTCTCCAACAATATAGCCATTATTTTGAAATAAGGTTTTCAGATAATGAGGAACATCTTATTTCAAAGTTGGTGATTACCTGACTGATCATATCTGAGTTGATGAAAGATTCGAACTTGAGTGAGCCAAGGGTTCACTACCAGCATTTTCTCTTTTTTTCCTTGCCCAAATTTATCTTGTTTCCATACTTCTCCCTTCTCCCTAGATATCCAGTATATCCGGTCTTCAAAGATGTCCAGATTGTAAGGGCGCACTGCTGCTTACCCACAGGGGAAAAGCAAAACAAAACAAGGTTATTGAAAAGAAAACACCCGAGGCACCACTTCTGCATCTGACATTATTCTCTTGAATTATTCCCTAATACAGTGCCTTGAAACTCCAGGAACATTCGGGCAGCCTTTCTGCACGTGGGACTGTGAAAGTGTGCTGCACCGGGGGATCGATCTGGAGGACGGAAATTAAGCCACATTAATGCACACCGTCTGACACCCATCATAGGGCCCTCGCTCGCTTTCATGCTGCTGATTTTATTGCACTGGAAAACAATTTGCATGCCAAAGATTTTATCTTTTCCCTTGAACATAAGATACCACTGGTCACATAGGAAAAATGTGATATGTGCTGAATCATTACAGTTCTGCAGAGTCTGGATAAGAAAACAAAATGTTCCTCTCCTTCTAGATGTTTCCAGTTGTGCATAATGAGCAATCTAGCACGGTGAAAATGAATGTGTCCAGAAGTGGGCAGACAGAATTAACATTGGTACATCGAATGCCACCTCTGTAAAGGTGACCTAACAGGACTCTCAGTTATTTCAATACCTGCTGCTGAGATGCATTTTTTAACATTATGTAAAAAGGACAAAAAGGATTTAATTATTGCTGATGCATTCATATGCATTTAATTCAGTGACTGAGAGTTGGGAGGGGAGGTGGGTATCTAAAAAACTATATAAAGCATCTTCTAAGATCAGGGTTCCTTCTTGAGAAAATGGGTAAAGAGACTAGAAATATATTAATTCATTATTTAATATATTAATTTCTAACTCGTTTCTAACCTTCGTATATAACAACTCTCCTGTCAGTCCCATCGTGATTCATGGTTTCAATAACGTCCTCCTTGAAGTCACTCCAGTAGATCCGGTCATTGTTCAAATAATCAATAGTAAGGCTAGTTGGCCAACCAAGGTCCTGAAAAATCAGGACATTGCGAAACTCCCCATTCATCCAGGCAGATTCGATTTTAGGTTCTTTTCCCCAGTCAGTCCAGTACATAAGCCTGTAACAGAAGGTTTCTTCATTGCAGCATCTCACCTTGTGGGACCACTCCACTACGGCAGAGCACGGAGCATCGCCAAAAGGGTAAGCAAGTGTTTTTCCGCAGAGACCTGGGAGCTAAGTGGCACTGTTTTTACACCTTACAGAAGGTAGGGAGTGAAATGGGGGAACGTGTGCTTTCGGTTCCTGAAAACTGCACTTCCTTAACAGAAACTGGCTGAAGGATGCACATTTGAAGCCTTTGAAAGGTACATTACAAAAGTTGCTCATTCTTCAAGAGATATTATGGAAGGCCTACTGTGTGAGAGGCACTGGTCCGTCTTTGGGATACATCAGAGAAAAAAAAAACAGACAGAGATTTCTACCCTTACAGAGCTACTTCTAACTCTTTTTAAATGTACACTTTGCATCCAATTAATAATTACTTACAGAGAAAGAGTCTATGTAAGCAAAGGTGACCTGACATTGAAGAATTACCTAGGCTAGAGACCACACCACTTCAAATACCTAAAAAGGACCAGGCAGGTAAGATAAAAGAGGAGAGCAGCCCAATTATGAATACCAGGCAATGGGGAGAGCAAGACCCTGTGGGAGAACCCCTGCCAGTGCCAGTGTTATCAGTTCCTCTGATTTTCCAAGCCAGAAATACAGATTTTATTTTTTTAATTTGAAATTTTAGCAACTAAGTAAAAAAAAAAACTTGAGCCAGGTGTGGTGGCACGGGCCTGTAATCCCAGCTGCTCGGGAGGCTGAGGCAGGAGGATCGCTTAAGGCCAGGAGTTTGAGTCCAGCCTGGGCAACATAGAGAGACCTCATCTCAAAAAAAAAAAAAAAAAATCAAAAACAAACAAACAAATACCAGCAACAATAACAAAAAAGCTTCAAACTCTGTGTAGTCCAAGCTAAACATGTCTATGGACCAAATTCAGTCCATTGGGCACTACTTGCAGTCTCTTGTCTAAACCAATCATCAGGTGTAGACCAATCCTTAAATTCCATGGAGGAATGTGTGGATTTTAGACAAACTAGGCTATGGGAAAAATGTGGCCAAAGGCCTTTAAAGTCTTAACGACTGGTAAATACTACCTTGTTTTGTTTTCCATTAAAAATGATAGACATGGCTGGGCGTGGCGGCTTATACCTATAATCCTAGCACTTTGGGAGGCCAAAGTGGGAGGATCACTTGAGGCCAGGAGTTCAAGACTAGCCTGAGCAAGAGTGAGATCCCATCTCTACAAAAAAAAAAGAAAAGAAAAGAAAAATTAGCTGCGTGCCTGTAGTCCCAGGTACTTGGGAGGCTGAGGCAGGAGGATCACTCGAGCTGAGGAGTTTGAGGTTGCAGTGAGCTATAATGACACCACTAACCCAGGTGACAGAGTAAGACCTTGTGTCAAAAAAAAAAAAAAAGATAGACATAGGAAAGAAGCCAGTCACAAAGGACCACATACTATATGATTCAATTTGCAGGAAATGTTCAGAATAGACACCTCTGTAGAGACAGAGAGTACATCAGTGGTTACTTAGGGCTGGAGAAAGAGAGACATGGGGGTTGGGGGGTGATGGCTAAGGGGTACAGCGTTCTTTTTAGGGTAAAAAAAATGCTCTAAAATTGATCATGGTGATCGATACAAAACTCTGAATATACTAAAAGCCATTGAATTGTACACTGTAAGTGGGTAAATTGTGTGGTATGTGAATTATATTTTAGTAAAGCTGTTTTTTTTAAAAGGGTAATAAATACTCAAAACTCAAAAAAAGTACACAGAATGTTTTTTTTTTTTTGGCCATGACTTTGTTCATGCTATTTTCTGAGCTTGTGAACAGCCTGCTTGCCCCCTTTGTCTATGTCTATCCAAGACATTCTTCCAGGTCTTTCTCCAAGAAGTGGTCTCACTGATCTATCACCTAGTATACTACCAATGGATCCCAATCTTCAATGTTCAATTCAAATGCTACTTTCTACACATAGCTTCTCCAGAACCTCTGCAAGGCAGTAGGACTATCACAGTGTTTATTCGGTAGTGTCCTCATGACAATCCTCCTTTTCTACCTTATGTTAGTTAACAACTGCTGAACAAAGGAACATGGCATTGTTTTCTCTATCTTTGTAAATAGGGGATAGAAAGTTACAACTAATTAATAAGCCTGTTGAATGATTCAAATGAGTTTATATATGTAGGACATTTAGCACAGTAGGTGGCACATAGTAAGAATGTAATAAATGGTGGCTCTTTTTATTGTCATTGTCAGTATCAGTATAGTCATCATCTTCATCATCCTTCAGACCCAGTGGCAAATCTCATACCATAGAAGCTATGAGAAGTTTCACATATCACAAACGCTTTCTAAGACTTAGAGATGGCGAGCCTCTCAAATGCATCATGGAATGAGGAGGTTTTGTAGGGCAGGTCTTGAAGCCTTAGGCAGTTAAACCCTTTCTACCGCCTTCCTTATTTCCTCTCTCTTCCAGGACTACACTGAGCCATTCCAGAGAGAAAGGAATTACAAAGAATAAAATGAAGATCTCCAAAAAAAGTGGAGGGATATCAGAATGTGATCATAACATAAACATGGGCATAAACATTAATGACAGAGGAAAAAATTAAACAGCACACAGGAAATAGTCACATCATTCATACCATAGAATACTTTGCATCTCTTTGCTCCTAAGATACTGTATAAGTTGAGGACAAGTCCATATCACAGGTTAATCTTATCAGGCAAGTATATTTCAAGTGTCATTGCTGAGTTTCTGAAGAGTACAATTTAACATATGAAATATAACAGAATCACAGTAATAATAGCTCATAGTGTTCTATATACAAATATTGGTGTATCTGCAAAGGGCCATACTGGTCCTGCCCAAATAGGTGGAGTATTTGGGGTTATTCAAAATTTAAAAAATAAAGTGTCACTATTCTGAGACTAAATTAATATGTAAGTACCCAGTCATTTCAGCTTAGTGATTACCCAAATAAATGTCTCAAAATGTAGAGAAAAATGACAAAACTAGTTCTCATTTACACTGAGGTGGTTTACAGATTTACAGATAAACTGCCAATTGAAACATTTCTACAAATGGATACTATGAATTTATATGCATTATTTTAAGTATTTGTATATTTTGGATATAAACGTTTGGAAATATGACCAAATCCCTAGCTGAATTTCAATGAATGAGTTAGTGTAAAACATCCAAATGAAAGGAAAAACAATTCTGATGAAACCTTCACTTAAAGCACTTAAATCCACAAAGAACTTTAAAGTTCAGAGCTCTGATTTGACAAGGAATCCATGTAACCAGAAAGGTTCTCAGATATGTTCTTAAAGGAATCTCTCCATCAGAAATGGTTGGTCCTAAATGATCAAGGGCATTTTATAATTCTTGAAACAGTCATAGACTCTATTCCAAAAAAAAAAAAAAATTAAGGACAATTTCAGTACAATTAGGAAAAAAATCATTAAAGACATGAAATTTTATGAGAATCCGGTAGAAATCATCTAGAACATTAAAGACTCCTTCAAGTACTTACCCTAGTTTGGGATTCACAGCAACTGCAGCTGGTTGATCCAGAGAGGAGGTAATCAGCCACTTTCTGTACCTTCCATCAAGTTTGGCCACCTCGATGCGTCGATTCTTGGCATCTGACCAGTAAATATGCCTGAATTCAGAGGGACAAAGTCAAACAACTGAAAGGTCTAGACTGGTCATTTCTGGGGAAGAGATCTGAGGATGAGAGCATTTTGTGTGAAAGCTCTGGCTGGTGAGACAGCTACTCAGATACCTGTCTTTGGAGCATGGGCCCCTCTCTGTTATGCTCCAATCTGTATGGCCCTCAAAGGGACACCTTTGGCAGGTTACACTTGGAAGAGTCAGGGATGGAGGGGACTCCTGCCCAGTCAGCCAAAGCAGCTGAATCAGCCAGAACTAGTGAAGGTGACAGACAGAGCACTGAGTCTGGCTCACATCTGGCACGATTATGAGACATGTGCTTCTTCTGCACTATGGGCTGGTCCTTTAATTCTGACTGCCCAAGAGCCTATTTCCTCCTCAGCAAACAGCCCTATTGGAATCAATAGGAATCTGGCATTAGCTCCAAAGATGAGTGGGAACAGCCTTTCAAAATAAACTCAGCAAGGCCATCCTGCCCTTACTTCCACTTCTAAGGCTGCAGTTTTCAGTCTCTTTCAAGCAGAAAAAGTTCCATCAGGTTCTTAATTCTCTCATTCAAAAAGGCTGAGAAAGGTAAAACTTCAAACAAGAAGACAGATCTGCCATTGCTTGGTTGGCTTTCAGAAGGAAGTGTTAATGTCTGGAGTTTCAAGTTCCTGACTCCATTAACAGTTGTCTGAGGCCCTGTTTCCTAACGGAAAATGCTGAAATGAGTCTCCTGTTAGCCTGCAGGCGCAGTGGGACCCAGTTAACTTCTTCAGAGACACTCAAGTCTTCCAGGAACAGCAGACAAGTTTGTTAAAAGGTGAAAATGAGTTTATACTGCAAATAAATCTCTGTTCCCTAGGAGGGTCTCTGTGCCTTCCCTCTCAAATATTTTTCCATTATTAGTTCATTTGCAAGGAATCACTTTCCCACCAATGTCACTCCAGTGCAAAGATCTTCCTTGAAGGAGGAGCTTAATAACTTTTCCTCATTATTCTGCCTCTCATGCACCTAACTGATGATGACCCTACGTAAGGTTCTTACTTAGGGATCATCCAAAATGTGTGGGTTCTGGAAGGTCTGGAAGAACAGAACAGAACTAATACCTCTGTTAACTCAACCCCAAAGACTAAGCAGGAAAGTAAAATTTCGACCTATTCCAACTACATATCCTGCTAACAACACAAGATGTAGATTGTTCCTCCCCAAAATCATTACCATAGAGAAAAATGTTTCATCTTGACTGCTTGGCTGGGAAGATTGTGAGGCTGTCCCATTTCTTCACAAAATAAACAGTGCTGGCACATTGAAAGTTAATTTTGGAATCCAGAACCCTGTTGGCAAGAATGCTCTCCTAGATATAATAGGGAAATTTGACCTGGGTGCTTTCCTAAACTTTTCCTTGGCATGCATAGAATACAGGAAATGATAATGTCCCTTTGACACACTGAGGTATGTGGAGATGGCTGCTGGGGCTAGAGCCAGCCTAGGCATTGCCCAGTGGCACCAGCAGCTGAGTTACCCACATCTGGGCCCAGCTTAACTCATGTGCCATGCCGAGCAGTTTGAGAACTCTAGCCAGGAAAACGGAATAGGCAAGAAGAGAATGTGCATCAAATTTACCTTCCAACCCAGTCCACAGCTAATCCATCTGGCTGCATTATATATTTCAGTTTCAGGTCTACTTCCTGCACAAGATTATTGCTGCCAGATTCAAAGTTGGGAATGTAGGCACGCTTGATAGCACCAAACTCGGAGCCCTGCCCTCGCACAGTGTAGTACACAACACCTACAAGGGAAGACACTCAGGTCAGTTTCATGTTAAGAGCATCAGGTAATGGGGGAACTGGGGTCTAATCGGGTGAAGTACTGATCATTTATTGACATCGCTCTCTCCTCATTGTTCTTATAATATGAATTATTCAATTACATCAATATGATCAAGCCTTAAAACCTATCATACTTGAGTTATTAGCCACAAATGCTTCAACCGATAGTGAGATTTACTTAGTCATCTCTATTTAAAAGTCACTCATTTAAATATATTTCGGCCAAGAACTTATTTACTCTTATTAGAATTAAGTTCTAGTTTCTGAAACAGAACGTATAGATAAATGAGGACAGGGCAGGGCCGCTAAGAATTCAAAATCATACTCAAGATCAATGGCAATAAGGAAGCCGTGTCGATGGAAGCCTATTTTATGGACAGACTTAGGGAGTGTGGACCTCAGGCATTTTAAAAGCACAGGAAGACTGTGACTTTGAAGGCATATATTGGGAATTTGCTGCTTTCTTAGGTAAGCACTATTCTTGAAAAGCTTATTGTATTGCATGAATAAGTGTGAAAATACAATAATAAATCCTTCGTTGGCATAGCTATCGACAGTTTGCAAAGCCTCGTACATCTACTATTTCATTCAATCTTGAAAACAACAACTTTCAGAGGCAGAAAAAGATTACTATTCTTATTTTACAAAAGAAAAATTAAGATTCAGAGAATTGTTATAATTATTTAAGTTCAGAAAGCTAGTATATGAGGGAGACAGGCATAGAAGACAAGTTTACAGGTAGAGAAGACAAGTTTTCTGACTCCTACCACAACACATAGAGCCATGAGAGACTCAACAATAAGCATTATTCATTTTTTCCTTCATTCAACGAAATTTTTTGATCACCTACCACATATACTGTACTAGATGTTGGGTCAGGTGCTAGACATGTAGAGATGATTAGGTTCAGTCTCTATCTCCAAAAAGCACATAGTTAGCAGGTAGGGAGAAAAAAATGTGGGCAACTAGCTATATAACTCAATGTCACATGGGCTTTAGTAAAAGCACATACAAAATGCTACAGGGTCAGGGGTGAGCGATCATGGAACTCTGCCAGGAGGAATTATACAAGATGTCTAACAGGAGGTAACATTTGAACTGGGTCTCTGAAGTCTTAAGTAGAAATTTGCCAAGTGTACAACGGGAGAGAAGTACAGGATCCACATGAGCAAAGACAAGGACATGTGAGGTGGTCCAGAAAGAATCATCCCCTGAGATGGGAGGAAGTGTGGAGAGAAGTCAGGAAAGATTGGCTGGGACCCAAGGGCATGCTAATATGTCAGGAGCATTCTGGAGAGCAGGAATTTCCTCTTCCACTCTTGCAACAAAATTCATGCCTTAAAAATTAAATTCTTCAAAATTCAACACCTTAAAATTCCAGAAAGTCACTTCATGTCAATGAAAGATGCCAAAGTGTATACTCACTGAGGCCTATGCCCTCAGGATCCCAATCGTAATCAACAGCCTGGATAGAGTCCTCGTCTTGAAGATATTCTAAGAACCTCTCAGAGGAGAGATTGTATTTTCTAATTCGAACGTTGTCAGGCAGGAGCAACAAAGGAGGGTTACCTGTAAACGAAAGAGGGGCTACTTTATCTGTTTGAATTCTACTGGGACTTTTTGTATATAAAGTAGGACATAAAATGCACAGCAAGTACCCACTCCCTTTTCAAAAAACATGAGTTTTTATAGGAATCTGACTTTGTTAATCAATAAAGCTGTCCAACTGGGTTGCAAAGTCCATGACTTAACATTCTTATCTCCGTTTCAAGTGGAAAGCTAACATTTCTCTTAGGAATATTGTCAGTTCTTTATTCTT